>NC_056725.1:1877415313-1877522813 GCF_019279795.1 Protopterus annectens | reverse complement strand
GCCTAAGAATACTAGCAACAGGTACCTTCCAGAGACCAACTGGTGATATGATGGGGATATCACAGGCATCAGCCTCCAGGGTACTGCACCAGTTCCTGGATGCCATGTCAGCACATGTCGGTGATCATGTATATTTCCCCAATGCCCATGAGGTATTGGCCAGCAATATGCGTCTCTTCCAGCAAATAGCGGAATACCCTGAGGTAGTGGGTGCAATAGACTGCATGCACATATGCATCAAAGCACCAGCCGGTGAGCGGGGTAGGGCCTACATTAACCCCAAGGGCTTCCCCTCCATCAACTGCCAGGTCGTGTGTGATGCCCAGGGAATAATAATGAATGTGTGTGCTGGCTGCCCTGGGAGTTACCATGATTCCCACATCTGGCATTTGACGCAGCTGTACCAGACATTTGCCAATGGGGACATCCCACACGGACACCCAGTGGGGGATGCAGGTTATGCACTGGAGCCGTGGCTGATGACACCCATCAGAAACGCACACACACCTGAACAGGAACGCCATAATGAGGCACATGCACAAACACGTAATGTAATAGAGCGTGTGTTTGGGCTGCTCAAGTCATGGTTCCGGTGTCTGGACACATCTGGTGGAGCCTTGCAGTACACACCAACTACATGTACCCAAATTCTCATGGTATGTGCTATGCTACATAATATGATCTTGTGAAAACAGCTGCAGCAGGGCCAGCATAGGGCTGGGCCAAACAGCCCCCCACCATTGCCAAGGCCATCACAGGCAGAGCGTGACTCGGAGGAGGAACAACCTGAGCCTGCCCCAGTAGGCAGAAGGAGGCATGCCCAGTATGCCCTGGCCTTGGCAAAGAGGCAATGCATAGCACATACACTGGCTCAGTAGGAACCCTGGGAATGATACCCCCTCTGACTCACTCAAATAATAACAGGGATGCCTAAAATGACATGACCTGCTCACAAACATGTACAGGGAGTGTAATATGCGCATCCGACAGAGGCAGCCCTGCAGCACCACCTGAGGCATGAATGCCATGTGTTAAGTAATGTAACACCATGTACTATATGCACACCTGAGGACCCTGACTAACATCCACCCTCTCCAAGCATGAAGCCACAAAATGACGATGGGATGATAAATAGCTATAACTGGCTGAAGTAATGCAGGTAGTCAAAGGGGAGCCAATGTGTTCCAGCCTGGGAAGACATGCGGAGCATGACATGATGCACCACCTGCTAGGGATGGCGTGCACCTATCAGTCCAGGCCCCATGGATACTGGCAAAGGCTGACAGTACCCACAGCATGCCCTGAATAGGTTAGTCTCAAAACACAAACCCACCTTCATAGGTATCACAAGGGATAGGAACCTAGATGTAATGCTACCCAATGCCAGAAGTCTAAACAGCAAGATGTGTGCAGTGTAAATGCACACAGTTTGGAGAATGTAGATATCAGTCCTGTAATAGAAAACTGGGTCAAGGCTCACATCAGCACCCTAACACTACCAGGTCACACCTCATACTGTGCTGTACAGCCGCAAAACATGGAACAAGCTACAAAAGGAGGGTGACTAGCAATAAATGTCAAGGATAACCACATCCCCATGTTGGTACCACAACAACAAGCAGCATTGAATATCCATGGTCAAATACCAGTGGCTAAAACTGCCTCCCAATATATAGCCTGCTGCAGACTACTGTCCTAATACCAGGAACTGCACCTGGCCTATGTTGGAATACATGAATATATCAAGGCCCCCAAACCACATTATAATGCTTGACTGAAAATACCCAGACATACACCGGGGGCATTATACTAGCACCAACACAGTCGGAGAAAAGTTCCCAGAATCCATAAACCAAAATGCCCAAGAACAACGTACCACTCCCACAACAGGGGTAAGCATACTGGATGTGATAATCAGCAACATGTGTACTGGATGGCAAGATGAGAAGTGTATCCCTCACTGGTAAGACCAGACCATAGAGTAATCACACTGGATATACACATCCCGACCCCAGTCCCTGGCCAGAATACTACAGTGAAAAACATGTGTAAAGCATAGGTTGCACCCCTCCAAACCAATGTGGAATCCACGAAAGGCCCTGTGCAAGTGCAGAATATGGGACACACCGCAGAACATGTTATACAGGCATTCCATGAACACAGCCAGGAATGCTTGGAGTATGCAATCACAAATAACAATAAGACACAATGCCATACATGCAGGCATCTGGCATGCTGGACTCCAGCCATTACCAAACCATGCAAGAGAATGAGGAAGCTACCACATGATAGAGCAAACATAAAAAGGGAAGTAATCACTGATCAGTAGTATGGCAATAACATATGTCCACACATACAATCCATTAAGGTCAGCCACAACAAGTAGAATCTGTGAATCCAGAGGCAATGTGACACCTGTCCCAAGTACACAGACAACCACAACTCCCCCCAATAAATACAAATATATGTGATAGATGCAACCATGTATCCAAACCGGAGGCTGAGCTCCCCCAGCTCAGTACTGTCAAAACTAGTCAGGAGGAGAAGGTAACCACATACACCACAAACCCAGTCCCACATAGACCTACCACAACTGTAAACCAAACAAATAAACACAGAAAAACATTCCCGGATGCCCTAATTACAAACACACCACACCAACAGAAGCCTCCAAAGCAGATCCCAAAGCAACCACAACCTCCAAACATAGCACATGCAACACATAGTACACAAAGCTGGTGTGCCAAACAGTCACAGGCCAGAAGGAGAAACAACATGCCTGATACAGTTGTAATAGGTGTCTGTATAGGCAGACACACTGCTGTCCCACTCACCAGACTGAACAAGGGAAAGGGTACAATAAGCTGCCTGTAAGCTGCCACAATATGCCACATAACACAAGTACGCAGGTCACCCCAAAGCAAGCAGAAATATGATGCACTCAATGTCCATGCTGGTGTGAATGACCTGAGATGTACCTCCCTGGACTACATGAAAAGAGACATGGATGAGCTCTCTGAGTATGTACCCCAGGCCGGTATGACACTGGCCGTGTGCAGCATACAACCCTCACCAAGAATGATGCCACAGTACAAACACAAAATGATCATCTTTAACAGGTGGCACAGTTACAGCTGTCAGTCCAAGAGGGTCTAATGTCTGTCTGCTTGAGATGTCATGCATGACAAGCCATGCTGCTGTTCCAGGGATGGCTTGCACCTGTTACCCCTGTGCGTCTGGATACTGGATAAGGCCTTTGCCACCTCCATAGAGCCGTATGTAGGCAAGGCCAAAAAGACTACCCACCACCCTAGAAAACATAAGTGGTAAGAAACATAAGGGTAATGCTGACCAATGCCAGATGTGTAAACTGCAATATGCATGCACCTGAGGCACTTCCCAGTATGGAGAAAATCGATGTCTGTGCAGTGACAGAAGCCTGCTACAAGCCTAGTGATAGCACACCAGCACTACCGGGTTATATCACATATCATGCATTATGGCCCCAACACCTGGACCAAAACATCAAAGGAGGGGGAGTATCCATATGCAGCACAGACACCCATACGGCCAGGTAACTGACAATGCACAAAGCAGCGGAGACCACCCATGTGCACCTAAGTGTAGTCAAAACTGCTGTACAGTCTGTAGCATGCGACAGACCACACTCTCACACACAAGAACTCCACCCAGACATCCTGAAGACACTGGACAGTATGATTGTCCCACCAAATACCAGACAAGGTACTCACAAATTACCACATAGGTGGTAAACCATTATGTATGCAAGGAGTAATCAGGGACCTAGGGACACAAGTTGACAGTAATCTGTCATGTGACACACACAATGGCAATGTGGCTAGGAAGATTGTCGATATTGGACACCGTATCATGAAAGGATTCACATCTACATCAACAGAGGTCACTGTGCCTCTGTACTGTTCCCTTATCACACCCATAATCTAGTACAATGACTCATATGGGATGTACCATACGTGACACCTGCAGCGGTTCGGAAGACCTCAAAGGTACCCCACCAAGAGGATAAAGGGTGTCAAATATATGTCATATGCTGCCTGGCTGTAGACACCCCAGCTGAATGCAGTCACAGACTGCCTACACAGAGGCATTGTATGTCTGTTGTACAAGGCCATGTCCAACAGGAGTAATGGACATGCTCCACCACAGGAAATCAAAGCCATTGGAGCTGTGACAGTGACAGATGTCAGCCTCAACACATAATGAAATAGGATGTGCTGGAGGGACAGATACATAACCCAGAGACTCTCCACACCCAGAAACAGGATCCCAATCCATGTTAGGCAGAGCCCCTCACTGACACCCCTCAACAGGAATATTGCCAAGTGGATGGATGATCGTACATGTATACTGGGGGTCTTCACTGTGTCACGACCAGACAGAGGCACAGTAAAGAAAATCATAAATGGCCATAATAGTCACATAGCAAGGGGCGGTGAAAGACACACACACACTCTGGCTTGGCTTACTAATGCCCTAGCATGGATAGCCTAGTATGAACCCATGAACCTATGAAGATACAAATTGTACAGGACACTAAGGAGAATCACAAGGCTTACTTAACTGATGGTAGGAACCATGTTGGGAATCCACAGATATGCACCGAATCACACAGATATTACAAACAACATACCAAACACACACACATATTGCCAACATACGACCTGACAGGTGCAGTGCAAACCCCCCCCCTCCCCCAGAATGCAAAATATCTATCCCAGCAGACTGCTGGTCCCCTGACATTGCAGATTCTGAGGTAACAGCCATCATCTGCAAAGCAAAACACACAGCAGCAAAGGTATGTGATGGTGCCCAGGGCGGAGGCCAACATGGACTCCAAGAATAATGGAATGCCAAATCACACTACTGCCCAATGTCAGCCTTACCACAGGATATGTACCCAAAGAGCAGTGTACAACAACAGTGGTCCTTCACAACAAAGGTGTTGCCTGAATGGATAGTGCAAACTACCACCCCAGGATCCTGACAAGCTTGGTCAGCACAGCTATGGAAGGGATCAGTATGTACCGCAGACAAAGCTATCGTGAACCTACTGATACTGGACCCTACACAGTGTGGCTGTCGTAACTGCAGATCCTGCCCCTAAACATGTATGACCCATTTGAAGCAGTCATTAAGGTCATTGATGAGGGCAATGTGGTCCACACAGCATAGCTGGACCGTACATATGCTTCTAGACAATACCCTACAAGTTCAGTATGGATATGTTCACCAGCTTAAATATATACCCCTATGTCAGCAGAGGGATTGCAAACCAGACCGAGGACAGAACTGACATGGTCAGACATGCTGTATCCATGTCAGACTACAAAGCAGATATGAGTGGCATCCCACAAGGCTTGGTCTTGGGCCCTCCCCCCCGTTCTGTATATATGTCCCATAGGTATAGGCCAACATGGAAGGACTGTGACTGAACATGTATGCAGAGGAGTACAAACAGCCCACCATATCCGACCCCCAGCTGACACAAGCAACCCACAAAAGGGCCACCTACAAACAGACAACTGGAGCCATAGCCATGTCAGCAAGCTAATTGCAGAACTGTGGATAAACAACCACCGTGGATATACAGTAAGTGCCCACAAATTACCACACAGGTGCTAACCCATTACGTACCTAACATGTAATGAGAGACCTGGGGACACAAGGTGATAGATATCCTGCACTGGACAAACATGTGGTTGTAGTGTTCGCAGAAACATACCATATACCCACCCAATCATGAAGGTTTTCAGATGTAGAGAAGGGGAGGTCACTGTGGCTCTGCAGTCATCCTTCATCAGCATCACAATTGACTACAATAGCCCCTGTGGGATATACCTCTTCAGACACCTCCATCAACTGTAAAGTCCACAACAGTACCCCACCAGAAGTAGCAAAGAGCATGAACAGATGCCATGTGTTGCCTGAGTAAACAAACTGCAGCCCCACACACTGCCATACTGCCCAGCTACAGGCAAGCTGTGCCTGATGTATGAAGCCATGTCCAACCTGGAATCAATGAACATGCTGCACCTTGTACAATCTGAATGGCAGTGAGCTATGCACATGAGAGACCTGAACCCCAGCACTGACATACATAGGACAAGCTGTACAGAATGATCCATAACACAGAAGGCACCCCCACTCTTGAGTAGACTCCCGGTACAGGATAGCCAGAGAGTGACCTATCGACACCCCTCAAGAGGAATCCCGATGAGTGGATGGGAGATGTTAGGTAAACCCTGGGTATCACTTTTATGTCAGAGGTAGACGGAGGCACAGTATACCAACCATGACATATGTCATGGCAAACTCCAGTTACAATGTGTGTCGAAGGACAAACACATCCTGTGACTAGCATCAGAAATGGCCTAGGGAACATCGCTAGTGTTTGCCAATGTCCACCTATGTTGTGGAATACATTACCAATGTTGGACGAGCCTGGTGTAGGTAGTCCATATCTGAACATAATGCAACATGGTCATATGTGCACAACTGGCCCCTACACAGTCTGTTGTGCACACTATGAAGATGTCAAGCAGTGATAGGACTAAAGCCCAGGATACTGTCCACCACAGTGAAAGTACTGAACCAGTACACTATACGGTACTACAGTGTTAGGTCATTATGAAAGTATGTTGACAACTGTCTGCAAAGTATCCCATGCAATCCCTGCAGGCACAGTATAATCTCTGTTGTGGCAGACACAAAACAGTTGGCCAGTTAGTACACAACATGACACCCAACACACAACCATAAACGTGAGATATTGTTGAAGTTCACACACACCCAAATATGTGGTGGACTTCAGAGTGCAACATATGGAAAGCTCACACTGGGCATGCTCGCACACTTTGATAAATGAGGCATATGCCAGACAACATGCCATGGAAAGGCTGAACTGGGCATGCTCACACACTTAGGCCATATCTCCATTTAGCAGTTGGCCACACATATCTGGTATTTGTACGTGTCATTCCAGGAACCAACCACAACACAGCAATCTGCCCAGTGCACACAGTAAATGACTACAGAGACATAAGTGATATAGTGGATCGCCGTCATATGCAAACATCTTCCACAGATACACAAGTTGGTCATAGGAACAGGGAATGCTATGGCAATAAAGACCTGCAAACAGTAGAACAGCACAACAAATATTGTGCATCTGACAATTGAACATATGAATGTAGAGGTCAATACTAGGCTTGTTGCCCTAGGGAATGACAGCTCAGCCAGAGTGTGCTTGGCATCTGCATCCCCAGTACAGTAGGCTACTGTGCCACTGTAAAGTAGGTCATATAAGGCAACGTGTGAGGCTAGTGAGCTGTGCCTCTGTCAAGCAGGGGTACAGTGGAGATCCTAGTGTTTGAATGTGCTAAGCCGCAGCCATGTTGTTGGTGTGTGCTGGAAGAGGGTTGCAGAGGATCCCTAACAGTAAGTGGCCGTCAATAACAGACTGAGGGGAGCCCTATCTGCATTGTCTGGACAATTCCACTGTCAACACTGTGTTGGGATGATTATGTGGGAATGAAGTGTCATGCCGGAACTGTTCACAGATGTCCTCCCTCTGTGGGCTTACAGCTCTGCAATGTATTAGCTCACTGTGTCTGTTGGACAGCTCATATATGGCTGGAGTACACCTGACAGGTGTCTTGTTGTGGAGCAGTCATGGGTATATGTGGGATAGCATGATCAATGCAAACCGTACACATGCTCATAGAATGCAATTGTCAAGGATTATGCTGAGTGGCCAGTATAGTCCCCCAGCATGGGTCCTTTGAAGTCGGCCACCCCAGTCTTCACAAGTGTAGAGTCTGCTTGTGCTAAATACAGTTTGTGTGCAGTGACAACCTTGCCTGGGGGTGGGGATGGGATATGGATGTCCAGGGAAAGGTGGGTATGGTCAGATATCAACAATGGTGGTCTACCTCTGGTGTGGAACAGTGAGTACCCATGTTGCAGATGGACAGGTGCAATATGTATTCCCCCATGTGGCTGTGGTGTGTGGTTCTGCCATAGCACATGGACCCACAAATTGTAGTGGCTGTAGGGTAAAGTGGTAGAGGCCTGAGTAGTTCTCACACACAATATGCCTGTACCTAATGTTAACAACTGGAATGGTGTATGTGAACACCTGCATATCCTGGCACTGTTCCCAGGGAAGCTAAGTGTGTGTCCTGGATGTGGGTGTGGTGTTCTGGACTGGTTGTGTTGTGTGTTACAGGTCCTGTGGTCACGAAGCATGGTATGGAACATAACCTGCCAGAGCGATGTGCATATCTGACCCTGACGTAGGTGGCTGCAAATGCATATATATGCTATCCCCCACCTGACAGGTAGTACTAGATGTACATAACTCTGTAGAAATAAAGATGTCAGCACCCTATAAATACTGCAGGTGCAAACCAGATGCCCAGTAATTTGGTAGCGCGCTCTGCTAATGCATCTCCCTCAAGTGTCATAATATAGGTAGGTAGGAGTTTGAACCATGCAATTGCCCAGTGTGTGTGTGTGTGTGTGTGTGTGTGTGTGTGTGTGTGTGTGTGTGTGTGTGTGTGTGTGTGTGTGTGTGTGTGTGTGTGTGTGTGTGTGTGTGTGAGCGGGGTTGATGTGTGTGCAAGTCTGTGTGAGTAAGATGTCCCTTTTGGCAACTGTGAAAGCACTCTACAGGATGCACATTCCCCTATCTCAGCACGGATGATGACAGCACCCTATAAGTACAGCAGGAGAAGGGAAACCTCCCAGTAATTCGAGTAGCACGCTCTGCTAATGCATCTGTCACGAGTGTCATAACATAGGTAGGTAGGGGTTTGAATCCTGCAACTGCCCAGTGTGTGTTGAGGGGGGTTAGTGTGTGTGCAAGTCTGTGTGAGGGAGATGTCCCTTTTGGCAACTGTGAAAGCACTCTACAGGATGCACATTCCCCTATCTCAGCACGGATGATGTCAGCACCCTATAAGTACAGCAGGAGAAGGGAAACCTCCCAGTAATTCAAATAGCGTGCTCTGCTAATGTGTCTGTCACGAGTGTCATAACATAGTTAGGTAGGAGTTTGAATCCTGCAACTGCCTAGTAGGTGTGGAGGAGGGTTAGTGTGTGTTCAAGTCTGTGTGAGGGAGATGTCCCTTTCGGCAACTGTGAAAACACTCTACAGGATGCACATTCCCCTATCTCAGCACGGATGATGTCAGCACCCTATAAGTACAGCAGGAGAAGGGAAACCTCCCAGTAATTCAAATAGCGCGCTCTGCTAATGCGTCTGTCACGAGTGTCATAACATAGTTAGGTAGGGGTTTGAATCCTGTAACTGCCCAGTGTGTGTGGAGGGGGGTTAGTGTGTGTGCAAGTCTGTGTGAGGGAGATGTCCCTTTTGGCAACTGTGAAAGCACTCTACAGGATGCACATTCCCCTATCTCAGCACGGATGATGTCAGCACCCTATATGTACAGCAGGAGAAGGGAAACCTCCCAGTAATTCGAATAGCGCACTCTGCTAATGCGTCTCTCTCTCTCTCAAGTGTCATAATATAGTTAGGTAGGAGTTTGAAACCTGCAAATGGCAAGTGTGTGTGTTTGGATGTGGGGAGTTTGTGTGTGTGCAATTCTGTATGGAAAACATGTGCTTTTTTGCAATCAGGAGATCACACTACATGATGCACATTACCCTTTCCAAACAGTGATGTTGGCAGCACCCTATACATACAGCTGGAGAAGAGACACCTACCAGTAATCCGAATAGCGCAGTCTGCTACAGTGTCACTCTCAAGTGTCATAACCTAGTTAGGTAGGGGTTTAAAACCTGCAAATGGCAAGTGTGTGTTTGGATGTGGGGAGTTCGTGTGTGTGCAATTCTGTATGAAAAACATGTTAGTTTTGGCAATCAGGAGATCACACTACCTGATGCACATTACCCTTTCAAAACACTGATGATGTCAGCACCCTATAAGTACAGCCAGAGAAGAGGAATTTCCTAGTAATCCGAATAGTGCGCTTCGCTAATGCGTCTCTCTCACGTGTCATGACTTAGTTAGGTAGGGGTATGAATCCTGCAAATGGCAAGTGTGTGTGTGTGTGTGTGTGGGGTTAGTAGGGTGTGTGTAAATGCAAGTGTGAGAGAACAGATCCTTTTGGCAAATACGACAATACACCAGATGCTGCATATTCCCCCAGTAAACACAGAGGATGTCACCACACTATCAGCACAGCCAAACAGGGCTAGTTGGCCAGTAATGCCAATAGTGCACTCTGCTACTGGGTCTATTACCATTGTCAGAGTACAGATAGGTATGTTTTGGTAACCCACAACTGCCACGTGTGGTTGTGTCACACATTATGACCTTGTGTGGGTCTTTGTGCATAACAATGCATGCCATTGCCTAAACCAGCAATGACAATGCACACATGATGTATGTGTGTGACACATACACATAAATACCTGTGACCTGCAGTAGTTACCATGTCTGACACATGCCTCGAGTAGATAAATGGTATTTGCAATGCATAACAATATGACTGTGTCTTACTGTGCAGGGGCCGCACGCGGTATGTGTCTATACAGTGTGGGTGTATATGGTAAAATACCTACAGCAGGGGATACACATCTGGTCTGGGCCATATAGTCTACATGTAGTCGATGTACAGGTGGTGCATGTTCCCACCTGTTATGGGAGTGGTAACATGTCATTCCACTGCAATTCAGTGACCACATGCCGGGAACCCTTCAACTAGTGTTAGTAATTACTTACGACATATTTACAGATGAAGAACATAGTACATCAGTAGACAACTAGAATCTTTATCTGTGAAGTACATAACAGGCATTAACAAATGTAACAATGAGAAGTTCCTGCTGTATAATAAGTACTAGGCCTATGAGCATCTGAGCTTGCTATCATCGAGGTAGTTAGTGGAGGTGAAAGAAAGGTAGTAGTTGGATGGATCCAACCCATCATGTACACGTTCATGGCTTCACCCAACTAGTCCAGTCACCAACAAGGATAAATAAAAACTACAGCAAGCACACTACCCTGGATTGGATACTAGTCAGTAAGAACCCCCAGTCATATATAACAGGCTGCTTATCAGATAGCCTCAGTGATCACTCCCCAGCAGTCCTACTCATAAAATACCTGTACCAAGCTAAACCTGTCATCTATTGTCAAATACATAAATAAATAAACTTTAACCCACTCACATTCATCTCATCCCTCAAAGAATGTAACTGGCATGCTTTAAAGTACCTCAGTCTAGATGACGCAGTTGAATTTTTTAATACTTCCTTCCTGAACATCCTTAATTACCAAGCCCCCATAAGATTTTCCAGAACCAAAGCACAACCCTCCCCATGGCTACAGAAAACCACTAAGTCAGAAATGAAAAACAGGGATAAAACCTGGGAGCACTGGTGCAAAACCATAAGCCCCGCAGCTAGACAAACATTCCTAGAACTACGCAATAGAGTCAAAAAGCTAATAAAACAGGACAAATTCCAATACTACCAGTCTGCCCTAGACTCCTCACAACACAGCCCCAAATAATTCTGGTCCTCCATAAACTCCATCCTCCACCCAGGTAAAGTCAGTACCCCTCCTCCTAACATCCCTCACTCCTCAGAAAATATTGCTACCTCATTCAACACACACTTCACCCAAACCATACTATCACTAGCTAAACAACACAACCCTCCTCCCCTCCAACCCACACCTTCAACTAGTAATCTCCCCACTGCCTTCTCTTTTTCTCCTGTATTTATCTCCAACATAAAAATCTCTTAACTAAACTTAAACCCACCAAATTAGCAGCAGACAACCTCCCAAGTGAATACCTACAAATCGCAGCTGATGCTCTGGCCTACCCAGTATCCATCTTGATTAACCGATCTCTGTCAGAAAGTTACGTTCCGACATTGTGGAAAGTCTCACATATAATTCCCCTCCACAAAGGCAGACCCTCTGCAGAACTAACCAATTACCGCCCCATAGTTATTCTCTCTCCACTCTCCAAAATACTAGAGAGATGCATACACTCTCAGGTCTCAGACTACCTCCTTACTAACAACCTCCTTTCCAGTACTCAACATGGTTTCTGACCAAACCATAGCACCACCACTGCCTTATTCTCCTTTACTAACACTATCCTTCAGCATAAAAACAATGGCTATCTCTCCTCTACTACTTTCCTAGACCTATCTAAAGCATTTGACATGGTCCCACACAAACAACTTATCTCTGTCCTCAATAACCTATCCTTCTCACAATCAGTCACCAACTGGTTTCAGAGTTACCTATCTGACCACCAACAATCCGTTGTATGGCAGAATAACATATCTCCCCAACTACCTGTCACCATAGGGGTTCCCCAAGGATCCATCCTTGGACCCCTACTTTTCTCTGTTTACACCAATAATCTAGCCTCTGCCACCAAACATGGCAGACTCATCCAATACGCAGATGACTCAACCATCATCTGCTCAGCCCAGTCCCTACTCAAACTGCAAAAATTCACACAGGAAGCCTTTTCCTCTGTTGAAACATGGTTATCCGATGCCCAATTAATACTCAACCCAAACAAAACTAAACTACTCATCTTCCAACCCACCAAACATACTCAAAACAACTCTCACTTTAACATCACAGCAAAAGACAACACCACTATATACCCAACTGAACACACCAAATTGCTAGGAGTGGAAATAGACAATAAACTAAATTTTGACATTCACATATCCATGACCATAAAAAAGTCCACAAAAAAACTAGGAGCATTATACAGAAATAAACAATTTCTCACCAAAGCAGCAAAGAGTTCAATAGCAAATTCCCACCTTATCTCCACCCTACTTTATGCCTCTCCAGTATATACCAACCTAAGGCAATGTGATCTAAACAAGCTAGGGACCTGCTACAACAAAATCGCCACATTCGCCACAGGGGCATCCTACCGTAGTCACCACTGTCTCTCACTTGCTGAACTGGGCTGGCTTGAACTCCCTCACCTCCTTCAGTGGTATCAACTCTCACTCGCCCACAAACTAGTAAACCATCCACTAAATGTCCCATCCCTCCAGAATCTACTCCAACCCTATCGCACCACCAGACCACTAAGATCCAGCAACAAAAATCACCTGCAGATCACTAAAGCCAATAACTCTGCTGGTGAAGCACTATTTTCTTGCGCCATAGCCAAATTATGGAACTCACTCCCACCCACAATTACCTCCGTACCATCATGCACCAACTCCAAAACTTTATTAAAAGTGCACCTAAAAACATGCTGGCTATGCCCTTGCAACTCCCACTCTAATATCATCCACCCCATCCAACTACTACCTTTCTTTCACCTCCACTAACTACCTTGATGATAGCAAGCTCAGATGCTCATAAGCCTAGTACTTATTATACAGCAGGAACTTCTGATTGTTACATTTGTTAATGCCTGTTATGTACTTCACAGATAAAGATTCTAGTTGTCTACTGATGTACTATGTTCTTCATCTGTAAATATGTTGTAAGTAATTTCTATGTTAAATTATTAATCGCTATGTAATCCAATGTAACTACTGTCTGTTTATTATACTGTGGAGCTTTTCTCCCTGGGCCTCCGCTGAAAATGGACCCACGTCCAGTCGGACACTCCCGCTCAACAAATTTGAATAAATAAATAAAAATAAATAAATAGTGTGTTGTAGCTACAGTAATGCTCATGCACAATGTCTGGCTGGATGCAGTCCAGCCATATAAAGACAGTTCTTGAGACTTGCATATTGCCAGTGTTGTAATGGAGGATAGGTGGGTTTCCTGTGTATGGGAGGGTTGTGTGTGCCAGGCTATGAACCAGACGGCCGTCCGACACACTGTTAGCTGCACATGAATAGGCCCTGATGCTTTGTGCTGTGCCAACAACCTGGAGGTGTGTGTATCTGTGGTGCCTTGGGATACCACCCCCCTGTCCAGTGTTACATGTGTAGGGGACGACAGGCATGGTATGTGGTATAACCTGGCAGTGATGGGTTGCACCTGTGAGCCATGAATCAGGACTCTGGTACTGCACAGACATTGCAGTTCACCGTGCTGAGGACAGTGTCCAGTGCATGCATCTTGCGGTGTACACTGCTCGTGTTGTGTAGCATCACTGTTAGTGTCCTATCCTGTGTGATACCCATGGAGGTGGCTATGTAATCCATGTCCTGCAGTGTAAGGCAGTATGTGTGTATCAAGGGGCTTCGCCAATATACATTGGGCCATGGGTGTCACATGCAAGCTGCCCCTCGCACATCATTGTGGCTTCCCTAGCATGTAAGCATACGTTGGCAGCCAGTGGATACCCTATGAATGACATTGGAGACTGAGCAGAATGTAGACATAGAACACCCTTCCTACATATAGTGGTAGCATACCTGGTGAGGGTATGATGGCAACCAAGATCAGGCTCATACTGGCCCATGCCACATGCTGAGAGATCCCTTCTATGTTCCCTATCATGTAGTCCAGGGAGGTATGTCTCAGGTCATCCATAGTGGCATGGTCAATGACTGAGTCATATGTGTCCATGCCTCTGACTGACCTGTATGCATGTGTTTTGTGGTGGACCATAGTGCCCCAGAGGCATATCACTGTGACCTTCACCATGTACAGCCTGTTGAGCGGGACCCCACTGCAGCGGCCAAGAGAGGTACCTGACACATCTGTAGCAGGTGTGTTGTGTAGCCCTACAGGCTGTGAGTGTGTGGCACATGGGATGTGTGTGCCATGTGTGGCATGTGCTGTGTTCCGACGTAACATATGCCTGTGTGCCAGCTGCTGAGGTGTGTGATGCTCAGGCAGGATGCTATTCTGAGTCCCCACGTATGCCCCAGTGTGTTCAGCTTGCTGTCAGTGCGTGTCTATGTCTGACTGGTATTGTAGTCACTGTAGTATGACATGCCACCTGACAGGGTATGGCATTACTGGGTTCAGAGTGCTTAGTCCCCAGATTGGCTATGTGGTGGCATCCCACACATGTGTTGTACGTTCCTGGCCAAGGGTGATGGTTGACTGCATACATGTGGCAGCTGTGACATTGCCACATAACTCACATAAACCACAACTGGACCATAGAGGTGATTCACAGGTTACCTTTGCACATGCTAACCTAGTAGTGTGATTGCCATGGTGAGTACCAACACATAGGGCCAATGGGGAACAACATACTGAAGGTGTGTATGTGTGGGTGCACTGCTACTGTTTCATAGCACTGGCATATATGACTGCACACGTGGGTAAATGCCAGGTAAGACATGTGCAATGTGTCACAGGCAATGTACATGCGAACAGGACAGACAGTGAAGTTCTGTCATGTGTAAACTTGATATACGTATTGTACGCTATGCAGATGTCACTAGGAGTCCACAGAAGCACTGTAACTCTGCATTGCAGGTGGAAGCAGTGTTCCAGGGAACCCCAAGCGAACATGCATGCAAACAACACTACAGTAAGCAGGGCTGGAAGTAGTCCATTGTACAACAAAGAAGGGGTAACACTAACAGTAGGTAACAGTGCAAATATGTAGGCACTATCAACATGTACCCAGGAATGCACAGCGCAGATGCCCATGGTAGAACTGATATTATGTCATAGTTAATTGTGATTTGGATTACATTGGTACTGCTCACATATCAACATGCGCAAACATCCACATTGCATACTCATTGTGGGCAACTTGCCATCATTACTGTACATGTCCATTATTGCATATCACTATTTGCATTAGCTTCCCCCCTGTGCTACCCATGTATGTGGCTATCTGTTGACATCCTTACCACCGGTATGCAATTATGGGCAGCTGTTACACTTTGGTACGTACTGTGGGTGCAGATAACAATTCAGGACAGTCATAGAGTTACTGCATCAGGCATGCTGGGATATACACACAGTCATATCAGCACATTGTACTGTTACCACCATGATACTACAAATACACTTCTATGTAGTCACCCTGTGCATCAGCAACGTGTTTACCTGTTCCTGCACTGATGTTGGAGATTGCAGGAGGTGGCACAGTTTCATCATATGCACAGGGTGTGAATTAGGTATGCCTGAGTCTGCCACTGATACCACCAATTGACATGTGTGTGTATGTGTGTTGGTGAGGGTCAGCAGTACAGGGTGGGGCACTGTTGGTGCAGTGTGTGCGTGTATGTGGTAGCCCCAGGTGTTAACATTTCGCATGTGTGTATGCACACACACAGTTCCACCTCATGGCTGCCATATACAGGGGTTTGTGGACAGCCACAGACTGCACCTGGCAGGTCATACAGATCAGTGTCTGTGGGCACGGACACGGTACCTGTGCCTGGCAGGGGTGCTACGGACTGTATCCGGTACTAAGCCAGACTGGGTACTGTCATCAGAAGCGAGAGTGTGTTGACTGGACACAGGTCCCTGTTGGGACTGTCCAGAGCCATGTGCACGTGGTCTCCTGGGGCGTTCCAATGACAGCACAGACCCAGCATTGCTGGGGCTGCTGCTGGCACTATGAGGGCATGTGCGGGCCTGTTGTCATCCGCGCCGACTGCCAGCTGCTGCTGTTGCTGGCATATGGCCACGTCGACACCGCAACCGGCCACCATTGCCCTGGCTCATGGACATTTGGTTGTGGAACTGCTGTAATATGTCCCCACAATGTCTGTCTATGACATCGGTGAAATTACGGATAGCATCCGCGATGTCACGCATACTGTCAGTCATGGCTGTGTGACATGCTCTCAGCTCCCTCAGACCCTGTCTGGTGTACCTTTCCATATGCGACTGTGCCTGCATGACAGCCCGAAACATAGCTGAGGTTGACAGACCTCTTTGGGCACATCTGCCAGAGGCAGTAGGCCCACGGATGCTCCCACGAGAACCCATGGGCAACTGTCTGTGTGGTGCCATTGCAGGACCCTGCCCATGACTGCTGTGTGGGGAAGCATGTGCCACAGATACCACATTACCCTGGTCAATGCCCACTGTATCCTGTCCATCACCTAGGGACAATGGTGACAAAGGATGTACTGGCAGGATGACTGTGCGCAATGATGGGGTTGACAGCTGTGTACTGTCAATTGGCTGACCAATGGCGGACCCTGACACACCTTCCTGTACCATTACACAGATATCATCATTACCAGTACCTGTGGCACCAGATTCAGGTTCCCTGCTGCAGGACACCACAGCAGCACCAGAACCTGTGGGAGGAAGACAGGAAACACAGTTTACAGTGTCCACACAATGTTACCAGTGATGCACTTATGTACACATGCACACATGCACACATGCACACAGGCACACATGCACACATGCACACGTGCACACATGCACACATGGACACATGCACACATGCACACAGGCACACAGGCACACATGCACACATGCACAAGTGGACATGTGTACACATGCACACATGCACACATGCACACATGCACACGTGGACACATGTACACATGCACACATGCACACGTGGACACAGGCACACATGCACACATGCACACATGCACACGTGGACACAGGCACACATGCACACATGCACACATGGACACAGGCACACCTGCACACATGCACACCCTGCAGTATACACACAGAGCACTACTGAGTTACACTAGTATTACTAGCACTATCAGGACTATTATAGGTATTGTTAAACACACTCACCAGCATGGATGGCCTGCCTTGCTGTAACCCCGGAGGGACCTGCAGAAATGAGGAGATTAATGTCAGTGGGCACAACTGTGCCATTGATACTGCATATGATACAGTGCAGTAGTACACCAGTTGCCTTTCACACGTCAGCTGCTGATATTGCCAATATCACACATGCACAATTACATACTATGTTGACAGCTACATACCACGGATACACCTTACACATGCATAAACTAACAGTGTACAGAACAGTGAAGTGTACATATGGCATATTACCTGCACGCTCCATGTCGTGCTGCTGTGTGGATCCAACTTCCACCATGATGCAGGTGTATTGCTGTTGCTTTTCCGGGGCTGGAGCCACAACACTTAGGAGTAGCCCCTCCAGTCTGGTGAGGGGGGTGTGGGCACCCCACCTCCTGTGGCAACCTGTTGCCTGTGGATATCTGGCGCACGCTGACAGACATTTCTGATTAAATCACTGCAGTGATGTCGTACCTGCTCATATGTCCTATTGTGCGTGCCAATGTCATTTACCCTACGGACAAGGTCTTGCCACAGTGCAGCCCTCTCCTGCTGATTCTGGCTGGTGCGGGAAAACAGTATGTCATACTCCCGCACCAGGCTCTGGTGTATCTCCTCATCTTCTGCTGCAGAGTAGGCGGGATTACGCTGATGCGCCATCTCCCTGGAAGAGAACACAAACAGGATATCCGCAGACTATGTTAGCAATATATGGCACACATACTATACATGATACTCAAGTGTAGTGATATACTACTACTCCCATATGTTGCATGTGTGTCTCGTGGTGGATACACAAGTACATGGCCAGATATCAGTGCTCAGCCAACACCTGTGCAACAATACCTGCCACATTCCATACAACATAGTAGCATGCCCCATCGGTCAGCACACTGCGACAGGTCCAATGCACAACCTCACTCTGGGGGTTCATACCAAGGTACTGTATGTGGAACGCCATCCACTAGTGTGATGTGGACACAAGTTACTCGGCCTGGATATACATATCCCACCACCACCACCACCACCACCAGCACAGTAGACTACTTTGATATGTATGTGATTAGACAGTTATTCACTTGTTAGGACTGAGATGGTATCCATGCAGCCCACTGGGCCAGTGGAAGCCACAACCCACACTGCTGACCCCTTTGCGAATGCTTACCATGGACATCCCACAGATTGCATGGAACTTGCACACACATTTCTAACCCAGACCCTATGCACAAAGGTTAGGCATCCTGTCCGGTGGACCCCAGCCAGAGGCAGATTGTATAACAATAGCAGGAGGCTACTGCAGGACAGAGCAGATTCACATTAAGGGAAGGCATCTGTGGTCAGCACTGGTAATACGCTACGGTCTCTCATAACAATGGCCACGGCCTACTCTGGGAGTGGAATGGCCACAAACACTATAGATAACCACAAGGCCTTCTTCAGTTATGTTACACATATGGACCAAATGCCTCAGATATGCTCTGAGTTAATACACACCTACTTAACATTCACCGAACACACAGATATTGGCAACATTCTTGCAGACAGGTTCGGTGCACGTATCCCCCCTCCTTCTCCCCCACAAGTAGAAATACTTATCACAGCTGAATGTAACCTCCCTATCATCACACATGTCCAGGTGAGGGCCGCCCTCAACAAAGCAGAACACACAGCATCACTGTGACCTGATGGTATCCCTGGATGTGTGCTATGTGCACTCCAAGAGTACATACAACCGCATATAAGACTGATATTTAACCTTGGCCGTACTACAGGATATGTACCTGAACACTGGCATACAGCAACAGTGGTCCCACACCACTAAGGAGGCACCTCTACTGACCCTGGGAACTACTGCATCATAAGCATAACTGGCCTGGTCTGCTAAGCTATGGTATTATTCAGTATGGGACGCATATACAGCGATATTGGGTACCTGCAGACACTTGTTCCCAGCCAGTTTGCCTTTGTGATGGGTTAATCCTGCCTTTTGAACCTGGCTGACCTTTCAAAACAGTCACTACAGACATTGATGAGGGCAACGTACAGACAACTGCTGCCAGGATCATGGCCTAACACTGACTGACATGTAATGTATAGCCATCCCCTTTTGGTGGAACTATGTACACACAACATATCACATGGACATACCTATAGATACAGACCTATGACACATTTGGAGGGTTCACAGTATGCAGACTATTAACCTGCTACTTTACATTACCTGTGTTTGTCACAGCTGGTTGTGTTACCACTACTTCTGCTTCCTGCTGCTGCTGGCACGGCTTGCTACTGTCACTGCTGACAGCTTAGACTCAGTGTGTAGCGTGTGTATTTTTTTTTTCTCTCACTCTCTGTCTCTGTCTGTCTCTCTCTCTCTCTCTCTGTCTGCTTCCAGACAGTGCAATGAATGTATTGCATGTGTGGAGTGTTAGTACACGATGCTTTTGTAGGTATCTGCATAGGTCCATGTGATGGCCTCTGCACCAATTGTAAGACAGCATTTGCTAATTGCATGCAGCCAGTTGTGTACTGATTGCAGTTCTCACTGTGATTTCAGGACAGTGCTATAAAAGGGTATGTGAGATAGGCGTTGCCCTTTCAGATTGTAAGGGTGGGGACCATGCTGGTATGCTGTGGACACTGTTCTGTGAGTGTAAAGGTTAGTATCTCTCTCATGATTCAGGCTGTGTTGTAGATTCACATTTCTCCATTCCTCTCTCCTGTTCCCTGTAGTAAGTGTGTATGCACAATAACACCTACAACTATATATAGATATAGCTATAAATATATATATATATATATATATATATATATATATATATATATATATATATATATGTAAATATACATACATTTATAAATGTACATTAACTGACATTATTACCTACTAGCTACCAAATAGCACGGCTGTTTCTGTTCACACACTACTATTATGGAAATCCACCAGTTTTGACAGTAATTCTAAATGACATGCTTTGTGTACTGCACATCCTATATTCCCATTTACATTCATTCCTACTATTACATGATATATTTATTTTAGCACAATGTTCTTGTATAAGAGTCATGGCTTAGTGGTAGGTTATCCAGACTACTGTTTCCAAAGTCCTGGGTTCAGGACTGACAGTGAGATTTTATTTTGCTTTTGAACTGACTACAGGACCTGTCAATCAGAGTGACTAAGGCACTTTTAAGCAGTTGTAACCGGGTTAGCGCTGGTTTGTGCGGAGCTCACGCATGCGCACTGGTGTTCAGCTCCGCGCACACACGCTTACAACCGCTTAACAGTGCTTACTCTGGCGCACACCCGCGCTATTTTCTTTGAAAGAAATGAAAATGGGGAGACAGGAAAGTGGTGAAAAAGGGGTCACAAAGAGGGTAAGACAGTAGGGAAACAAGCTTGGGATTTGCAGGAGGGATGTAGGTAAGGCCCATAGCTGCCCATTTCTTCATCAGCAACAGCTGTGCATATGTATGTAATTTGGTGTGACATTTGAAACCTTCCACCCCTGAGAGAGGTGTCAGGACAACAATAATACTTGTTGTACAGCCAATTGTAATTGATAGTTTCCATGTCCAGCAAACATGTGTGCGGAATGGGCAGCTATGCATTTTTTTTTTTCAGGTGAGAGTGGTATGTCAGGTGAAGAAAGTCGGTATAGCTGGGGAGGTAGGTTGGGTAGGTCAACAGACAAGACAAACAAGACGCATACAGGGGTGGTGTATGACATGTGTGAGGGGGTTACACAATTGACGGGGACGGAGGTTTGGATATCCAGAGCCCATGAGCCCACAGATGGCAACAGTGGAACTGACATCCCCACCCATGGGCAGTTGCCACTGTTCCTTCACTGCCCAGGATGGGGCTGTGCTGGGGGCTGTGTAAGCCGGGCGACAGGCATGCCTGTAAGTTGTGCCACCTGTGCCTCAAGCTGGCGTAGGGGCCCAAGAACAGAGTCCTGGATCTCCCTACGCACCACAGTCCAGACGCTACTGAGGGTGAGTGGTGGTTCTCCTCCGGCCACATTTGCAGAGGGGGGACGAGCCCCATCCCCTGCAGCGCTTCCACCTGCAGGTGGCACAGGGCCACTGGAGGAGGGTCCAGACTGGGCACTAGTGCCAGGTGCACTCGCCAGCTGAGGTGGGAGAGGTGGGTCCGCTGGAACCCGCCTTCTCTGTCATCCTATGTTTTGCATTATGTCATGACAGTTTGGGTTAGTAACATATAATACCATTCACAATTAGTTGTAACAGCATGCATTAGTATTCCCATTAACCAAACACTCAGATATTCACACCATTGAACAGCGAGCATAACACATGCATAATTTGAACAGCAATACACAGTCCAACAACATGCAGGGTTGATTGATGGCAACAGACTATCAGGTTTGGATGTATGAACAGGGCAGATGCATCAACGGACATGCAAATATTTATGACCCAACAGGACAAATGTCCAGGGGTGTTAATTGTGATTGCACATACCATTTTCACCTGGAACGGGTTATATGTGGTTATAGGGTGGGGTGAAGAAAATAATATTAACACCTTCGGATACCAATACATATGCTGTACATTTCTAATAGCTGCACATATATACACACTACTGTTCTAACTACAGTTTCCTATATGATAACTACTTCAATTTGGTGATAGGACTGTTACTGCTACATCAATATACATTTTATTGTTCTTCATACACATTCATATCTGGCTTTGTTCAGCTACATCATCCTGCTACATTTGCTTTATATATCTATAGACAACTGTGGATGTTTGGTATGTCAGACAATCATACTATCTGCATATTGCAGACTGAGAGCAACATATCCAGATTTTGGGATACACATTCCAGCTGCAGCAACACTTTGAACAGATTTTGCTGTTTGGTTTTGCTTCTCACATGCATTTCATTCTGTACTGACTGCAGTATACTTTATTCAGGGGTTATTACTAATTTATTGGTGGATTCATAACACTTTCTCACACTCTCTCACTTGTTTTCATTTTACTATTCAGGATGGTACTTACTTCTAGGCTTTATTGACATGTTTTACATGTAGTTATTACAATCCTTTCCAGCAGTCTCACTTCTGTCATGTTTCAGTATTTCAACAGGGGTATATTTCACACATGTGATTTGCTCATCTTCTGCAGCTGTACTTTTCAGCCTGCTGCTGGTTGTGTACTATTATATTACAGATGGGGCATCTTTATTTCAGACTTTATTTCAGACATTTTCATTTTTCTGTTTGGATTACAGACTGCAACACACTTTTGTAATCAAGCAATACTTGCAAACACTCTTACACTTGTTACTTGCACATTCTATTACTTAGTGACTACACTGCACTCTTTTGCTAACTGTCATACTTTTATATTTCTTTACTGTTACTGGGAGAGGATTACTGACCTGCCTGGTGGCAACCGCACCAGCCTATCGCCATAGGCTGTGCGGTTCGCAGAACGGACACCTGCAGCTGTAATATAAATGAAGTAATATTGGAATACACATCTCCATAATATCAGCTAGTTTAATTTCTTACATACATAATTACATGTAACTTACTCAGTAGTGGGGCGTTGGGCATTTGCCGGGCCTCCTGGATCCAAAGGTTCAATTGGTCCTGCTTGCATCTCTTCAGGTCCGCATGGTGGTGACGAACCTGCTCACCAGTCCTTGGAATCCCTGTTGCACTTGTGAGATCATGAGCCAACCGGTCCCACGCCTCAGCCCTATATGCTCCCCACAGGACCTGGCCCTGCATGAGTTGGGCCTCATGATTGTGGACTAGGAGCCAGACCATGTACCTGGACTCCTCAACGCCCCACCTCTGTGCTCGAAAGCAACTACCCTCACCTACTACTGTCATTCTGGCTGCAAATCAGTTCTACAATCGTTTATGCTGTGTATTCCTGCCTATGGGGCTTATATATGCCGTTTTTCCCGCACATATCAGTGATTGTCCATTTTGGAATTGTATCAACTTCACAAAACCTGCTTTGTCATGCTCCACTTTGTATTCATTCCTATATATTTGCTATTACTGCATTTATAGGTACTGCTGTCATGGCTTAGTGGTTCAGTACCTTGACTATGGTGCATAGTATCCTGGATTTGAACCTGGCCACTGCTTTTTATTTTTTATGACTGTCTAGACAGGTTGAGGGGTGTGTCTGTGTAAAGGCAGTTTTGATACGGCTTGCTCAACGTTGCCCATCGGTTAGCTTGTTGGCACGGTGCGCAGCTCGGCACAAATGGTGTGCGCTGATTTACGCCTCATTTGGCTATCAGCACGCATATTACGCTCAGCTCAGCTAGGGGCACACAGTTTCAGCGTGTTAAACCACTGCTCATCTACGGGCACTCATTTTGCACCTGTTGAACCACTGCTCACCTACGGGCACTCATTTTGCACCTGTTAAACCACTGCTCACCTATGGGCAGATGCACTCACCTTGTTAAACTGTAGCTCAGCTATAGGCACATCTGGCATTTTTTATTATTTTATCTCACATTTCTTCAAAATAAATGGACTATTTCATTACATTTTACATGAACTATGATTTTATATGTGTACATGTTTGTCAGGGACTAGTTTCGTGCTTATTTTACTAAAAATAAAAGTTGGTGTTGTGGGGGCTCGAACCATGAATGCCTGCTCTTCAGCCAACGTCTCTACTGCTACACTATTGCTTCTTGGCTTACTTTGCATATGTAGTTCTTATATCCTTTTCCACTGACTGCTAACTGTGGCTAAGCTACGGGCACTCCCGCACAAACGAGCGCACTCACGGGCAAACATCTTTACATTTAAAAAAATATATATAAGATGTTCATTTATATATTTTATGTTCATAGTCTGTGGGGGCATCTGTTGTGTTGTGTTGTGTTTATTCACATTTCCATGGCCTCTGTCGTGGGTGTTTACTTTGAGCAATTTTACTCTTCTGGGGGCGTGTCCGCTTGCAGGGCTCAGCCTATGGACACGCCCCCTACTGATTCAGCATGCCCTCATGCATATGCATGGCATGCTGACATCACACCGTTTAACTGCAGCCTCCGTGTAAGCCATGTATCTCTTACACGGAGGCTTCGGTGAATCCTGCCCCTTATCAAAGTTTTAGGTTACAGTAAGTACATATACTAATAAAAACATTGCATTTAGAAATACAATTTTTGAAGTGAAGTAGTATAAGTTGTGAATTCTAAGTAGTTATTTGCTAATGACTTAGTACCTGCTAAGCCAATATATGAATTAGGAGCTGAAGTAAAAGAGTTGGCAAAGGTGTAGAGAGGAGGAGAGATTATGTGGGGTGGGAGCAGGAGCATTCCCACTAAGATATTAGATGTGAGTGAAGTAATTTTTTAAAGGAAGAGAGGTTTGTGGTGGTACGGATGGATGGTGGTAGGGAGTTCCATAGACGTGCAAGTGCAAAGGATAGGAGATTTTTACCAGGGGGTCGAGTGACTTTATACAGTTCTATTAGGTTTTGATTGTTAGATCTTAAGAGTCTTTCTGGGAGGTGCATTTTAAATGTTGAAGAAAGGGAGGGACAGAGGGAGGGGTTGAAAATGAGTTTGTGTGCATGAATAAGTTGAGTGTAGGTGAGATAATTGGGCAGTTCTAACCAACTTAGTTTGTGAAGGGATACACAATGATGAGTAGAAGACTTGTGGCTTGTACCAAACTTGGCAATTTTATTACAGCAAGAGGAGAGTTTTGTCTTAAGAGAGGATTGTAGGTTTGTTAGGAGTGGGGTATCATAAAAGAGAGAAGGGATAAGAAATGTGGTAGTGAGAGTGAACTTAGAAGGAGTGAGGTAGCGAATATGGCGGTACAGCGGTATGTGTGTGTGTGTGTGTGTGTGTGTGTGTGTGTGTGTGTGTGTGTGTGTGTGTGTGTGTGTGTATGAGTATATATATTTATATACATGCGCACACACATATATATATATATATATATATATATATATATATATATATATATATATATATATAGGTTTACTATCAAAATATCGATCCTTACTCCGGCGAATTACGTATAATCGAAAATGGAATGTCGAAAGCAGTACCATCGGAGTCACAAAAACAATCTAGAGCGGGTTTTAACATGGGTCGAGGTAGGGAGATGTTTGTAGTTTGGAATAACACTGAACACCTACCTCGTCCCATGTTATAACCGTTCGCAGATTGTTTTTTTTGAGGTCGATGTTATCGTTTTGAACTTCGGTTTCGATTACGACATTCGCGGAGTAAGGATCGACATTGATAGTAAACCATATATATATATATATATATATATATATATATACATGTATATATATATATATATATATATATATATATATATATATATATATAGATATATATCAGCAGGAACCACATTGTAGGAGTATGTCAATTGATCTAAATTCACAATATCTAAACACTACTGATTGAAACAAAACTGATCTAATACACACTTTATCCAAAACCCAGCATAACTAAAACTATACTAAAACAGAAATATTTAAAAATCACAGCAAGATCAGGAGAAAATCAGTGACATATAAGAAACAAAGAAAGTACCATATGTATACATGGACAATACAGCAAAAGGTAATCCAATTTAAAAAAATGGAAGAAACACGTTTATTTATTTATTTATTTTGAGCAATGAAAACATTTTATTAAAAAATCTTCTTTATTGTTACAATCCGTGCATTCCCCATGAATGTTGCACTTGCTCATTGCCACTTACTTCTAATAAAACCGTTTTATAATTGTATATTTATAAGATGCCCATAAAGCACCCTCATTTCAGAGTGCTTATACTGTTATCAATAAGTTGCCAATATTACGCATGCAAATCCAAGTATTACAATCAACTATTCTATTAACTCTTAATCCCATGTCTGATTTAAAATTGTTTATTAAACTAAAAACAGGTAAACACACAAACTATTTACAAATTAATCTGAAATCAGGAATTAATTAGTGGCCATATAATTTTATTTACACTTTTACTACATGTCTTAACAATTGGACCAGTGCCTTCTCACCTTGAATTTTTTCAAATTATTAAACATCTTAGGTACACAGTTCTGTATCTGCATCCTCTTCAAGCACAAATCCCAGTACAACCCATTTACTTACTACGAATTTTTATTTCTGATCACTAATAGTGTTCACTTCTATGGCAACATTAATTATATTAGCACCCTGAAATACAAGCAAGCAGCACATGCTCTACCATTACCAGAGTCATGTATAAACTCAAGCCCAAATCTAAGGGGCTCTTCAATAGCCACATTGCTAACTGGACAATACTACAGGGAGGGAATTCCCAATCCCAAATCCAGTCATCTAACCCCAGACCCCACCAAACCAGCTCCCACACCTCCCAGTACAGCAACAGGCTACCTCTCTAACCACCTAGGACTTAAAGTACTACACAGTTACCAAAGAAGTTTCTCTAACAAATCACAGGAGTTCATGCTTGGATACCACAACTCTCCTGATTTCTACATTGCCACAGAAACTTGGTTAAGACCAGTTATCAAAGATACAGAAAAACTCCCACCAGGTTATTATATACTCAGACTAGATAGAACCAACAAAAAAGCAGGTGAATTGCTGTTTTCTACAGAAATGCTTTAGATCTCTCGACTTACCATGATATTATACCCTCTTTCAACAATGTTGAACTTCTCATCTCACTCCTCAAAATGAATACTCGCAAATCTCTAGTCATCATAAGTCTGGTTACAACATTCCCATCCTGTCCTGGATCTCAGCCAACATAAGACTAAAAATCATCTTGCTAGGAAATGTTAACACACACTGGTAAAGGATAGCCCTAAAAAATCCAACAAATTCAATTTGGCTATACAGCTTCTCTCAATTGATAAAAACTCCAGCTAGAATTAACAAGGCCATATCTAAAGAATCCATCCTAGACTAGATTTTAACTTCCAGCCCAAACAAGGTTGCCACAAGTGCAGCCCTACTTAATAGCCTAAGTGACCACCAGCTATGCTACATAATCAAACACCTTAAACAGTCCCACTGGGTTCATCACTATAACACAGTCAGAAACCTCAGTAACTCCAGTAAAAACTTTTACTTCCAGCTTGCTCCATATCAACTGGGCTCCATTTAGCATTCTCATCTTGAAATTAAGACACACACATAAGCCCTAGGCTAGTTAAATGTGTGTTATAAACCTGCTATCTTACTGTATTTATCTTACTATCCACCTTACTGGCGGCACGTATTACTACCTGTGCTAAACTGAGTAATATATCCCACTATAAGTGCTTTTGCTTAGTTCTTGACCACGTGCTTTATACTAATGATTTATGGCTGGCGTTTTACTCAGCTGGACACTCCTATACTAATCTATAGTACCAAATGCAAACTAGACACAGCTCTCTATTGTGATTGTACCATTGGTCAAGGTGATTTAACTCACATTTAAAGATATTAATTGTACTCAAATTAATACTGTTGTGTTACTATATTAGATTTATGTTGTTCTCTCAAATGCGACCTGATGTAACACTTTTTAGGTCTATTACAAACTCAGTTTGTACCTAAACAGCATGACCAGATTAGTAGATCTTAATAGCAATTAGTTGACTGATAGTACCATGGATAGTCTGTATCCCCTATCTTTGTGTAGTAATATATTAAGCATAAGCGATTATCAGTTGAAAGGTGTTTGCCTTGCTGTGCTGTGACTGTACTCTCCTGTTTCATACAGAGCTATACGAATGTATATTTGTGAAGTGATTTATATGAAATTTGTTTGCATTGGATGTATATCACTGATTTGTGCCCTATTAACTATCTTAGAGCTTACAACCATCAATTACGGTGCATACTTCTGTGTAAGAACTGTAGTGAATCCTTTGCTAGCTGCTTATCTTTTCTCCTATATTATTCTGTACTCCATCATATTAACGTCTCTTCACTGCTCTACCTAAATTAATTTAGTTCTTTACCTAACACTCTAAATATACCCCTACTCCTTTTTCCCACTATATCTACCACCTCCCTCTTACAGGTTATCTCTCCCTCCTATCCTTATCTCACCTCCTCCTCCATAATACCTGTTTCTTGCTACTTCAGCTACTATAAATGTATCTCACAATTGTTCTATTTTCTCCATAGTAATCCTACAGGACCCTGGCACCAAAACTTTAAGGTTTTCTTCAAATCTTAACCCACTTGGAAAGACCACAACTCCTTTGCGTGTTGCATCTTCAGTGGAAACCCCGCCAACAACAGTCCCAGTTTAACTAAAGAACGTATGCATTTTATATATATATATATATATATATATATATATATATATATATATATATATATATCATCTACCTAGTCCTACTTAGCCTACTTTGTAATATTCTGTTGAGGGTACCTGGTCAGCTTAGTCACAGCCCTGGGAGCCCCAACCATCTTAACAACCACTACAACCATCCAGTGTCACACCAACCCCATCTCACTAGCTCAATCACTCTCTCTGTCCCTCACTCTACCTACCTCCACTTAAAAGTATCTCTCTCTATCACCCTATGTCCACTTACCAATTGCTACTAGACTAACCCCCTCTCAGTCCCCTTTTTTACCCCATCCTCACACTGGTCTCTTGTCTTAGCAGGACCATCTCTCCCATAACCCTAGCCCACCACCACCACCACTCTCCCAATACTACACCCCCACTCACCTCTCTAGCCTTACTCCCAGCCCAGTATCTACACTTTCCCTTATGTATCCTGTTACCAGCTCTAAGGCTCTATATCCACCTAAACAGAAGTGCAAATATACCTAGCACTAACCCTCTTCACAGACCTATGCCTGTTAGCTCTCAGCCCTAGGGCTGTCTAATTTCCCTTCAGCGATTTGTGCATAAAAGAAATCAGTGAAACTATAGGTCTCCTCCATCTGCAACACCATATACTGATTGTTTCTGTGAATATTGGGCCTCTTCCAACCCAGTACAGCCCTGCTCCATTCCTCTACCCTACCCTCTTTCCCACCCACCCCTAGGTCACTGTAACTTCTACCTAAGCACCACACCCACCAGTAATTACCTCACCACCCACTTAACCTAACAACCTAATTGAAACTGAAAACACTACACCCACTAATAAACTATACACTCCCAAATCAGTCAACTACTACATATCCGCTTACACCACACCCTTGCATACTCACTGCACCACCCTCCACCAATACCCACGTATTAGCTATATCTCAACAACCCTCTTGCTGCATAAAAATAAAGATGCCCAAATCACAAAACAACCTACTAGTAACACTGCTACTCTATCCAACCATTATTCTCACCCTACTCCTTCTCTCAATCCTCTCTTCCTACCACTGCCACCTACAAGGCAACAATCTATCTCCATGGCAGACTACAACCATACCTTATCACAATCACTTAAAATGTTTTACAATCACACCAACCAATATTAATACCTGTAAGACACTCACATAAAGTCATAACAAACTAACACCAAAAACTAACCTACTCACCTCCCACAAACAAAATACTGCACAAATTAATTAAACTCTATCTACACCTCCTACTCACACTGACCTGCTGTGGTGACATACACCTCAACCCCGGACCCACTCATACTATTAGCACTAACCCAAACTTAGTTAACCCTATGTACAACAGACCCACCTCATCCCTCCTTTTCCTTAACATAAACATAAGAAGTATACTAAACAAAATCCAGGACATTCATGCCCTACTAGCCTTATATAAACCAAACATAGTCATATTAACAGAAACCTGGTTTAAACCTGAACATAGCAATAATGAAATCATAGCCCCAGGCTATAATATAATAAGAAAGGATAGGGTAGAAAAGAAAGGTGGAAGTGTAGCTATCTTATTTCAAAACCATCTCACCCTGGAACAGTTTGACTGTGATACCAAAGAAGTTAAGGATATAGAATTGATCCTGGCAAAATTCAAACTAAACTCTCACAAACAAATAGCAATTACATGAGCCTACCTCCCTCCAGGCAATAACATCAATACAACAGAAAACCTACTTAATTGGACCTCAAACTCCCTTCCCCATGAAACAATAGTACTAGGGGACTTTAACATAGATACTGGCTAAAATGCTCTAACCACAACCCCACTACCCACATCAACCTACACAGATTCACCCAAATAATATCAAACCCCACCAGAATTGATAAAGCAACTAAACGTCAATCCATCTTACACTGGATTTTGTTATCCCATCCCTCCCTTGTACAACAGTCATGGTGTCTCCCAGACAGTCTAAGCGATCACCAGTCAACCTGTCTAATTAGGAATAAATCTAACCAACACATCTACCAGCCCATCTTTAGAATGATACGCAACAAAAAGAACTTCAAGGCCACTGACTTTAGTAGATCACTACAATGCTGCAACTGGACCCACCTTAAACAACTACCCCTCACCGATGCTGTTCAATATTTTAATAACACCTTTCTAGATATCTTAAACTACCATGCACCCTCTAGAACAGTAAGGATAAAAAACAACCATGCCCCATGGCTCAGAAAGGAAACTAAAAACACAATGAAAGAAAGGGATAAAAGCTGGATACTGTTTCAAAAAGATAAATCCCCTAAACTAGGGCAAAATCACCTAGAACTTTGTAATAAAGCTAAAAGACAGATTAAAGCTGACAAAACTAACTACTATATAAACACTCAAAACAAATATGCACATAATCCACAAAAATTCTGGTCCAGCATAAATAAAATACCATACCCAGGAAAAGCCTCCACCCCTACCCATGTGCTCCCAAATAATGATACCAATATCCCCACACAATTCAACAATTTCTTCACAGAAACCATACTAAAACTAGCAAACCCCCAACCAAACAAAAAAAAAACACTCCCAACACAACTACTCACCCCACTCCACAATAAGGAAACACAGACCACTACTACCTTTTCCCTACAACCAGTCCCAAAGAAGACAATCTCAAAACTCCTTCAGCAACTTAAACCAACTACCCTGGCCACTGACAAATTACCTGCAGATTTCCTTCAGATACCTGCAGAGGCCATATCCTATCCTGTATCTATCCTCATAAATAGATCTCTGTCTGACCATAAAGTACCCACCTTATGGTAAACTTCACATATCATTCCACTTCATAAAGGCGGCTCTTGCCTAGAACTGACCAATTACTACCCAGTTGCTATCCTATCCCCTCTATCCAAAATACTGGAAAGAGTTGTCCATTCCCAAGTAATATATTACCTCCAAAAAAACAATTTACTATCCAAAACCCAACATGGCTTTAGACCTCCCACAGCACCACTACTGCTCTCCTTTCCTATACCAACACAGTTAACCAGCATAGGAACAAAGGCTTATTTGTATCTTCCATCTTCTTAGACCTATCAAAGGCCTTTGACATGGTGAACCATAATATGCTTCTGCAAACCTTGTCTAACCTTAACCTTTGCTCCACCACAAAAAGTTGGTTTCACAGTTACTTATCAGTCCAACATCAAGCAGTACTATGGCAAGACAAATTGTCCACCGTACTGCCAGTTTCCATAGGAGTCCCTCAAGGATCTATCCTAGGCCCTCTACTGTTCTCTCTTTTCACTAATGAGACCTCTTCAGCCCTTCCCACTGCCTCAGTAGTGCAATACGCAGACGATACCACCATTAAATGTGCCGCCCCAAACATTAAAGAACTACAAACCCTGACCCAATCAAACTTCCCTCTAGCTGAAACATGGTTTGCCAATATCAAACTTATTCTCAATCCCAACAAAATTAAACTGATTCTGTTCAATCCCGGAAGATCCCATTCCTCAAAAGAAACATTAACTATAAACTCTAAAAGTAATATTCAAATCGCACCAACTCCTCACATAAAAGTACCAGGTGTAGAAATCGATCACCAACTAAAATTTGATACCCATATAGCACAAACCATCAAAAAAGTGAACAAGAAACTAGGCCTACTCTATAGAAACAAACAATTCATGAACACACATACTAAAACTACTACTGCTAGAACCCACCTGCTATCCATCCTACTATATGCCTCCCCCATATTAACCAATCTGAGTCAAAAAGACCTAAACAAAATGGAATCTTGTTACAACAAGATTGCCAAATTTGCCACTGAAACCTCACATTAGTCCCATCATTGAATATCCCTAAAACAGCTCAATTGGCTAGAGCTACCCAATGTATTACTACTAAATCAAATCTCAACAGCACAAAAGCTCTACCACCTACCAGATAAAATTCTAGCACTTCAGAGCATTATTGAGCCTTACAGAACCACTAGAGTACTAAGATCTAGCAACCAAAATCTAATAAAAGTAATCAGACACAAAAATGGAGCCGGTAAATCCCTATATGCCTGCACAATAGCCCAGGCCTGGAATAAACTTCCAAACCACATAACTGCCACAACCTCTCCAAAACAATTTAAACACCTTCTAAAAAAACACTACTCTAATAATTGGCTATGCTCATGCTACTCCCCAGGTTAATCCAGAACATGGCAAATCACTAAGATCCCCACCAATATATATTTAATCCTACAAAGCACTGTAAAGTTCCTTGTAGAATTAACCTCTACTGGCCATATGAATGAAGACTTCTTCCTTACAAAACTGAATCCTAATAAACAGTAACCTCCTAATCTAAGACTATCTATCTCTCAGATTGTATCCTAACAATTAAACAACCAACTCTAGAACTTTTGCCTAGCAAACACCTGCTTTTGATGCTCTCCCTACTAGGTAAAAAAAAATAATAATTATTACTTTTTGTATGACTGCCTACATATGACCTATTGTGTAGACTACGAATCTAGCAATCATTTTTATGTGACCTATGTATCATGTGATATTTAACTGTGTATGACTATTTGCTGCATAGAATCACACTGACAACTTGTAACTTTGACATTAACCTATATTGATGCTTATTACATCTGTACCAAATGATTTAACCAACTTGTAAATTAACTAACTTGGAGCTTTTCTTCCCAGGCCTCCCCTGAAAATGGACCTGCGTCCAGTCGGACTCTCCCGGTTAACAAATGTAAAATAAAAATAAAATAAATAAATAAATAATAAATGCAAAACTCTCCCAGTTTTATGAGGCAGTAGGCACATTTAATACAATATTTCTAAATATCCTGGCAGAGCAAACACCTTCAAGAACCAGAAGAGTTCAAAACAAACCAGCTCTTTTGGTTAACCGAAAAGCAGAGCTACTTATGCAACTTAGAGGTAAAGCCTGGAAATCATAGCTACAAATCAACTTTCAAACATCCTTGCAACAATATAGACAGTTAAGGAACCATAACAAACAATGCATATAACAAGATAAAACGCTTACTAAAGCAACACCCAAAATTCATCTTCAAACAATCCAACAACTTCTGAAAATCAATAAAGACAATGCTCAGTCTTGAAAAATTAGCCCATCATCAACCAATAATTCCTAAAACATTGCTTCACAGTTTAATTCACATTTTAGAAATATAGCAACCTCCCTCCATAAAACAAAACTACTACAAATCCATCCCACTCCAATCAATGAAGTCATGACAGACCATCATACTCACTATAGTGTCAACATCTACAATTAAAAAATACTTACACACCCTTAAAACAAAAAATACTGCTCTTGACCAACTTCCATCTGAATACCTCAAACTCGTTGCATATATGATATGCAAAGCTATCTTGAGTCTAATAAACCACTACATCCAAGAAAAGTATGTACCCACCTTATGGAACAAATCCTATATTATACCCCTCCATAAAGCTGACTCATCAACTGAGCTCACAAACTATAAACCGATTGCCATTCTGTCACCCTTATCCAAAATCATGGAAAACGTAATCACTCTCAACTTACAACATATTACTTCTCATAACCGCCTTTCTCCCACACAGCATGGTTTAATACCCAATCACAGTAAAACCACTGCCCTTCTAAGGTTCACTGATATACTAAATCACAATAGCAGTTAAGGTCTTTTAACCTCAGCTCCATTTCTGGATCTATCCAAGGCATTCATTACAGTCAAGTATCAAATTCTCCTAACTAAACACTCTTCCTATAGGCTATCACCCCCCGTTACTTAACTGTTTTTTTAGTTACCTCGCTAATAGGTCTCAAGTTCTTGCTTGGCATCTACTTTTCTGAAGTACAGGCCAACACTAAGGGACTCTGGCTAACAAAGTTCGCAGATGACTGCAAACTGGGAGCCATTATTGAATCCCCAAATTATGTGGATATTCTACAAAAGGGCCTTACATAAACAGATGCCTGGTGCCACAGCCATGGGCTCAAGCTTAATTCCAAAAATGTATAGTTATCCCCTTTGGAAAAAAACATATACCCATGAATTATGACATAAGTGGCAGTACACTAAACATCAAAAGTGTGATGAGAGATTTAGGGACACAGGTGGACAGTGGTCTCACTTTCGATAACCACATCGCCACAACAGTCAGGAAATCCTTCTATGTGGCACACCTCATCACTAAGGGCTTTTCATCCAGAAAAAAGGAGGTCAGTGTCCCACTGTACTCATCCCTCATTAGACCCATTATAGAGTATAATGCCCCGTTTGGTATGTACCTTTCAAGACATCTGCAACAGCTGGAAAGGCCACATAAATACCTCACTAAAAGAGTCACAGGCCTAAAGCAGATGCCATATGCTGACCATCTAAAAAAACTCCAGCTATACTCTATGGCATATCGTCTACTCAGAGGCGATCTCTGCTTAACATACAAAACCATGTCAAACCCTGAGCTGTTGGACATGCTCCACTTAAAGAAATCCCAATCCTTCAGAGCCACACGCTCCAGGGATCTGAACCTTGCCATCACAATGAACAAAACATGCTGGAGGGATAGGTTCCTGACCCAGAGACTCCCCATACATGTCAAGCAGAGCACCTCCTTGGCCCACTTCAAAAGGAACCTTGATGATTGGATGGGAGATAGGAAATTCACCCCGGGGATTATGTCAGTCGCCCTGCTAGACAGGGGTCCAGAGAAGTAAATATTGTGGGAAGAAATATACAGGGAATTGTTATGACTAGGCTTGTATAGGCCCTAGGGCCGATAGCCTAGTAGCAACCTATGAACCTATGAACCTATAAGCTGTAAAATGGTAACATGATTTTTCCTCTTTCCTTCCTGTATCCATTGAAGTCCCACAAGGCTCCATCCTAGGATAACTTCTGTTTAATTTATTTATCAATGGCTTACACACAGCAGCCAAAATGGCCACCATAGTACAATATGCTGACAGCTCTGCTGTAATATGTACTGCTAGGGCATCACCCATGCTCTAAACACTCACTCAGAAATCTTTCTCCTCCATAGAATCTTGGCTTGACAACTCACTCCTAAATCCAAAAAAGCTAAACTACTACTGCTCATCCTCAATTCTCTCCACCCAAAAAATTATCTTTAACAAACTGTCATTCAACAAGACCAATATGGAAGTGGTAATCTGCACCAAATTACTAGGTGTAATTATAGACAACTACCTGAAATTTGATCTCCACATTCAGCAAGCCATAATGAAGACATACTAAAGGCTAAGCTGCATCTACAGTGTAAAATACTACCTGCCAGATAAACTATGGCCATTTCTTTTCTGCTCTTCACACTATTATATGCCTCTCATAGCCCAGCCAATCTCAACTTCTCTGTATCAGCCAGACTAGAAAAATGCTGCAATAAAGTAGCCAAATTTGCAACTAACCAACAATGTAGTTCACATCACTGCTTCTCTCTATAACAACAAAATTAGCAACTATATAATTGTCTATAGTACTCACCTTCATACTACTGCACAAATCTTAAAAATTCCCATCTTTTCACTCCATCATTCAACCTTATACTAGTACGAGACCTCTCCTCTCCTCTGACAAATCCTTACTCTCCATAATTAAACCTACCAACAATGCAGGATATTCCCTGTATTCATACTGCATTGCTTATAGCTGAAATGTCATCCCACTCCATGTAAGAACAGTCTGCAACCTAAAGACTTTAAATGCCAACTGAAGCAAAACCTGATAGATAAATGACTCTGTAGCTGTACCACAATGCTAAAATAGCTATATGAATTTCTGCCATAACTCTCTGCTGCATAACACTTAATGTACTATTATCACAACTACACCTTCCTGTATCATCTCATCTGCTTTATCTTCCTTGTGCCTCTTCCCTCCTTAATTCCTTTGGGCTGCTCTCTTTCACTTATCTTCCTGTGTCTTAGATTTTGAACAAGTCTTTATAGTAACAAACATTCATACATAAAACCTGACAATCTATGCATACTGATGACATTGCATTGCATATATCACTCCAAATTAAAAAAATATATTCATATGCAATCCATGCAACTGTTATTTTTAATTAAAACTATTCAAAAATGATGTAACTAATACCAATGATATCTAAATGGAACTATTGCTGATGAATGAAATTGACTGTAAATGGTGAAACAATGCAAATGATGTCCATGATGTCTGTAAAATCAAGCATTTCTCCCCAGGCCACTGCTGGAAAAGGGCACTGCTCATTCGGACTTTCCCTGTATACAAATGCCACTAAATGTAATGTCTTTTGGCTTTTCCTGGTTAGGGGTCACCACAGCAGATCACCGGTCTGCTTATGATTGGCAGTGAATTTTTACAGTGTTGAGTTGCCAGCCTGGCACCCAACCTTCAAAGAAGACACACCTACTCACACATGCACATACCTGCATGTCTTTAAAGTTTACTCAACCATGGGGAGGACATGCAGAGTCTGCACAAAAGGCACTCCAGCCGAGAATCGAACTGGAGAGCCTCTTGCTGTGAGGCAATAATGCTAACTGCTGCACCACTGTGGTCTCTGCATACAAATGCCACTAAATAAATAAATAAATAAATAAAATGTAATCCCTGAAATCATTTTTTTCACTTTTATTATTGATAAAATCAAAATGAAAACTTCAGCAAAGCTAGAATTTCCACTGAGTGACCTCCCAAACCTCTTGTATCAGAGACACATGGGATATATGCAAATGACCCTTATGAACATCACGTGTGCAAGCTAATTGGCGATTCTGAATAGCCATGACTTGTTTCGTCGTTTTAATGGACAATTTCAGACCAATAAATCCAAACCCCAGTAGTTGTGGATATGCATATTTTAGCGTTGTTATGACCTCATCAGCACAGAACAAGCAGAGTGCTTGACTAAGCATAAGAAACACAGGGCTGTTATACCCAGCTGATGTCCATTATCATTAGGGTCACTGCAAAATATCCCAAACAACTAAAACAATAAGTGAGAAGGTCACTGAAAAACCAATCAGTAAAAACAAAATTAAAACTCCAGCAAATCTAGTACTTCCACTGAATGACCTTCCAAACCTCTTGCATCAGAGACACATGGGATATATGCAAATGACCCTTATGAACATCAGGTGTTTAAGCTAATTGGCGATTCTGAATGCCCATGACTTGCTTCATCATTTTAATGGATAATTTCAGGCCAATAAAGCCAAACCCCACTAGCTGTGGATATGCATATTTTGGCCTTGTTATGACCTCATCAGCATAGCACAAGCACAGTGTTTGACTAAGCATAAGAAACACAGAGCTGTTATACCCACTTGATGTCCATTATCATTAGGGTCACTGCTAAAATATCCCAAACAACAAACTAAAACAATAAGTGAGAGGGTCACTGAAAAAAACAATCAGTAAAAACAAGAGGTTTGGGAGGTCACTCAATGGAAATTCTAGCTTTGCTGGAGTTTTCATTTTGTTTTTACTGATTGTTTTTTCAGTGACCCTCTCACTTATTGTTTTACTTCTATTATTGATGGTTTCTCTCTGGCTTTCCATTTTGTAGTTATACCTTTCTTATCCACTGTCAGAAGTTTAAGTTTATTGTGCTTCAGCTTTTTAATGTCAGCATTAAAGGTGGTGATGTCAGCCCATAGCCAGCCTTAGGCATAGGCCAATTAGGCGGCCGCCTAGGGTGCCGCTTTAGTAGGGGCACTTTTCCAGTGTTTATTTGGTGTAGGTAGACCAGGATGGGGGCACTGGTTGGTGTGGTGGGGGGTGCCGTGGTGCCCTTTTGTCTAGGGCACCAGTTGACCTAAGGCCGCTCCTGTGTCAACCCTGAAACAGAATGTATTGAAACTAAATGGATTTTGGAATTACAAAGTGACTGAGGGAAGGGTTTAAATGACTATGTTCCTTTAAGACTACTGCTCAGGTCAAGTGACCTTAAGAGGTAGACCTGAAACTGTGTAAACTCCACCTTGTCATACAGTTTAACTCAATTGTTATGTTTCTTTTCTCCCTACAATATGGTCCCAGAATTGTGTAGGTACCAGAAACCTGCTTGTACTTTTTAAAAGTCAAAGGAATGGAAAGCCCACCTACTTTTTTTAACTCAGCTTCTCACATACTTTGCAGAGAAATTTGTCTTCACCTCCATGACATATCATAGACACAGTTAAATCTGTAGTTTACCCTGTCAGGTACTTCTGTCAATCTTAGATGGGCAATTAATCCTGCTAATGTCAAGAACACAGCAGCTGATATAATAAAAAAAAGCTGTGAAACTGTTTTCCATTGTTTTTATTGCAGAGGGGAGGTTGACAATCCCCTTTCATAGCAAAACAAATCAATTAGATCAATCAGGGGTTTAAAGGCAATTGTCAACTCTTCTGACAAATTTACATAAGCAGCAACATAGTATTGAAATGCTAAGCTTTAAATGCTGTTTATAATAGTTTATATGTTAAGCAAACTTAAATGTAGTATCAAAGATTTCTGTGACATTTAGAGAAAAGTCAGAAAATATTTTTGTCTTGTAAAGTATGAATGCATTTACTATTTTCAAGCCCTCCTCCCCACACACACACCCACAGGTCAGAACTGCAGAAACAGAGTCAGATGGCAACCCTATCAACTAGGTGCACTGAAATGGTTCATAAAAAGGTATTTTATACTTTTTTGTGACATCATTCCAGAGGGGGGGGTGCATATCTGGTACATGCAGAGCCATTTTAAGAGATTTCCACTGACTTTGAGTCAGTCCTTACATTGTTAGAGTGCAACCATTATATGCTGCTGAATTTACTTAAACATACATTTACTATGTGCCCTTGCATTAAATACACTAAGAAAAGGAAATCAGAAGTACTTAACCATGTTTAAATGCATACACACATACACTCACACACACATAAGCACACAAACACACACACACACACACACACACACACACACACACACACACACACACACACACACACACATGTACTTTATACATATATACAGAAACACATACACACATTATATGTGTGTGTGTGCGTGCAATATGTGTGCATACAATAAATTGTTTATAATAAACAACATAGTATAGTTAAGCATTATTAATGTATACATTCTAGCAAATGTTGCTCAATGATTTACTTGGTCACTGTCACACATTCGCTATGTGTTGCACATGCAATCTTGGTCACTGTTTTTATGTCAGTATTTTTTTCTTTGTATTGTTAAGTGCATTTAATAATTGTTATTATCTTTGTCAATGTAGCCTAAGTTGTGGCTAAAAAGGTCCTGGGACCAGTTCATTTTCTGGTTACCAAGGTATAACTAAATATGAACTAGAAAAAAGAAGGGTGAACATGACAGAAATGATTGTGGAACTAGTAAAGCACATTTAAGTCTGCATCATTCATGATAGAGAAACATCCTCCCACTGGAGGCATTGGGAAGTAGCAGACAGACTAAGTTTAGAGTCCTACTACTTGTCACTTGTAAGCGTACAGCAAGGATCATTTACTGCAGTGAGAGTTTTCACACTTCAGCATGAGAGTGTGGGGGAAGGTTTGTCAACTCTATGCATCCATGGTGATGCAGCGGTAGCATTGTTGCCTCACAGCAAGAGGTTCTCCCGTTTGATTCTCGGCTGGAGTGCGGGGAATACCTTCTGTGTGGCGTCTTCATGTCCTCCCCGCAGTTGGGTGGGTGTTTGAAAGACATGTGTAAATGGATGTGCCTTCGTTGACGGTTGAACGTCAAGCTGGCACCTCGGCGTTTGTCAAAATCTACTGCCAATCATTAGCGGACCGGAGTTCTGTTGTGGCGACCCCTAACCGGGAAAAGCCGAAAGACAACAGCAACATTAGGATTACAAAAGACTCCTCTTACAAAAACCTGTTTTTATCTATTTTCTTTTATTGCAAGGAGCTGACAGCTGTTTATAGCATAGAACAAGCTCTGACAGACACATAAATGAGGCTCAGTCAGGTAAACACAGAAGCAGCTCTGTTACAGAAGCTGTGTTTAGATAACAGTGCTTCAATGCTTCACAGTCCTGCCATTCAATCTTAATGGCATGATAAAACAACACCACTTCCTTATGTCTAGCATGAGTCATATAAAGAGGACTTGAAATGTATTCTGAGAAGAAGGAATGAAAGCATGAAAACAAGGTCACATTACCAAGGCAGGCCCCATCATCTGCCATTTTGAGAGAAACACATTAAAATTGTGAAAGAAGCACTTGGAATGATTTTGAGGCATTAAAATACCTCAAAAACAAGATACAATGAAAGAAAATATGTTTTTTGAGTTCTAAGGTACAGTTTTCCTTTAAGCAGCATTCTGTGCTTGCTTTACTAGAGCTACAAAAGCACCTGGATGGGTATGAAAGCGCTTGTCTTTTTCTTGGATGTTTTTAACATTTGTTATGCTGTTTTATTAAACTTTGCAACTGCTACTTGATTGGATTCAACCATGTTGACTGGTTATTCTTCTTGGATTGTTTATCTTGTGTTTAGCCAGTCTTCATCTGCCTGTCTTGGTTTGCCTTTCTAGCAATAGAGGATGTTGAAAACAATGAGGTGCCAATCAGTGCTTCTGTCAGGTGTTCAGAAAAGAATCAAGAAGCAAAATTTCAATAAAACCAGCCATTAGAAGATTCTGGGATAAGCAATAGATCACATGTTTTTTCAAAGAGGAAGGGATCAAAACATCAATAACTAAAAGGCCCCAGTGCAAAAGGTTCTGACTAGATTTGTCCTGGGATTCTTGTAGTAGTTGAGGAAAGAACTGGAACAGAATGAACTTCTTTTCTAAACAATTATTTGAAAAGTTTTCTAAGATGTTCAGGTTTTTGATGACTTGAAGAGGACCTTAGTGATTCCTTTTCACAAGAGTGGGGTTAACACCAAAATGAGAAAAACAACCTATTTGACCTCAGTGATAGTGATAAAAGAAACAATGGAATCACTGATGAAAGTATTACATAGAATGAATGCACACAGACACGTGTTTGTCTGTGTGTCCGCGCGTGTGTGTGTGTGTGTGTGTGTGTGTGTGTGTGTGTGTGTGTGTGTGTGTGTGTGGGTATACATGTGTGTGCACACACATACATTTGAAAATAAAAAAATGATAGGAGCCAGGAATCCACACCACAACACTTTAATATTAAACTCTTTCGTTTCTGATTCTGATGAAGTTTCTATTATGAAACGAAAGCGATTAATATTAAAGTGTTGTGGTGTGGATTCCTGACTCCTATTATTTTTTACATTCGTGGTTGGTGGACTGTGACACTCACGACACAGACACCAAAATACATACAGTTTGGCAAAATATAGTCAAAAATCACCAAAATCCACATTACATTAATACCAAAACAGAGAAGCACTGCTTCTGTGATCAAGTTACATTAAAAGTACACTAAAATGCAACAGCAACAACAACCCAAAAAAATAAACCATACTAATACCATAGCATATGGTTAGTCTGAATAATGTTAGCGTTACAGAAACGTTTTTTTCTAAGGTAAGGTGCAGGGTTTGGTTGCCACACATTAGTAACCTTACTAATACACACTTACCCTTACCCTAACCCTGAACCTTACCTTAGAAAAAACATTTCCATAACACTACTACAGACTCAGACACAGAAACAAGCATAAACATGCAGAATGTTATAGCTATCCATTTACCTTATTGTTACTCTGACACTAACCTGCCAACACTCACATAAACATACTCACAGCCTTATGTCTACATTTTGACCTCTCTACATTCTGAATGGCAACTATATATATATATATATATATATATATATATATATATATATATATGGATAGATAGAAAGGTATATATGCGTTGAGTAATGTAGATATAATAGATATATAGACAGAGATATAGATACATAGAGATAGATTTGTCTCTGTGCATACGTGTGTGTGTGTGTGTGTGTGTGTGTGTGTGTGTGTGTGTGTGTGTGTGTGTGTGTGTGTGTGTGTGTGTGTGTGTGTGAGTGTATTTGCTGTTCTTCTATAGTTACGTTCTACTATGGTTATGAATTAATTAATTCAATCAAGCTTTAAAAGTGTCATGCAAAAATTCAAAGAGGTTCTTTGGTTAAGTTAGATCAGAAGAAGATGTGGGCATGACCTACTCAGACTTTACAACACATTTGGCATAGTACTTCACAATAGTTTAGTGAACAAATTGGAAGTAAACAGTAAACTGTCTGGCAACTAGTGCAGAGGAGTAAGTCTCTAAGCTGTTAACAAGCTGCTTCCTGAAGCACAGGGTATTGCAGTTTGATTCCTTTAACTGATGTTTGCCTATTCTGTAACTCTGGGAATGTTACATAACCAGACAGTGTTCCTGGGGTGCTCTTGAAAAGGGGTACTTGTGTCAGGTGTGATTACCTGTTTAAAAAACACAGGTGTGAGGCTATGGAGATGTAGTGGGAATATGATGGCTGTACACTAGGAAACAGAGATTCATAATCCATTCAAATTAAACAATGGTTATGAGTAAAGTACCACAAAGTTTGGTAATATATGCAGTCATTTTCAGTGTACTTACAAGTGACACTACAGAAGGTCTTAAAGAAAACTTCTGCCTTTCTACTGATTAAATATAATAATGGAAAGGGGTAAACATTAAGGTGTAGAAAGTATGAGAGTTGACTAGTTTAAAACATGACAGCTTAAATTCAACACAAACACATGCAAAACAATTCCGCTTGTCAAGAGAAAGACAGAAAACGAACATGTAGATGGAGGATGGTCACAAGCAACATGGAAAATGACTAAGAAATAGTAATTTCAGATGACTGAAATGTGAGGAATTAATACAAAAGAACAGCTAGGGTGCCTGAATTAATACTTATTGCAGTGTATGAGCAGCTGGTAAGGACCGCATATGGATTAATATTATGCAATTTTGAAGCACCTTCTTGGCAACGGTACAGATAGACTTCAGAAGTTAACAAGGCCTGTCCACATTCTGTACTAAAAGAGGTTCATATAGTTTTCTAATGAATGCAGTTGTATGTGTGGTGAAGGTATGATAGAAAAGTACCTCATGAAAGGCCATACAGCTAGTACCAAGTAGCTACAACCTTTCAAAAACAAATAAACAAAACAAAAGGATGAAAAAAGTGGCAGTTTAAAAAATTAAGGTAATTAGCTCAGAAGAGACTTTAATTATTATTTTGCTGAAAAGCCACTGGTTGGTTAGAATACCCTTCAAAGGGATGCTTTTGGATCAAGAACAGTGTGACATTTAAGGACAAATGAGACAGGCATAAAGAATTATTAAAATGGATGGGAAAACAAAACCAGATGCTGTGGAGTAAATGGGATCTGCAGCTTATCTAGCCGAAAGATAAAGGAGCAGAGCAGGTGAACCAAGCAGGCCTCATCTCTTATCAGGATTTCTGTTTCCATTATTAAATTTCAGAATGCTGGAATCCTGGAGCAGTGCTGAATTATTTAAACAGGATCAGGTAATTATTTATGTCTTTAATCTGTTCATTTATTTTTCCAACCCTATTCCCTTAGGGCTTTTTTATTCCATCTCTTTCTTTCTTTAGCTATATATTTCTTATTCTCTTTCATATAGCACCTTTTCTATCATTCTCTTTCTTGTGTGCGTGTCTTTGTCTGTGTCTGCCTGTCTGTATGAAATGTAAAGATTTTTGTGACACAACTTTTTTTAAGATTCTTTATTTCGTATATCTGTTTTTGTAATTCCAAATGGCAGTCCTTCTTATATTTGTGCAAAGTTCCCCATAAGGGCCTCTCTATGCAGTATGCGCATGGCAGTTTTCATCCAGAGGCCCCCACTCTCCCTTTTTTGCCCCTTTTTCTTGTCAGTGTAATTTTGTTTGGAATGGGATAGAATAACCAATGGTTATGATTTAATGAGCGGTCTCTCTACTATAAAAATATCCACTGAAGACAGAGTCACCATAGTGTACTCTGCAGAGCATTGATTGAATACATAAATGCCATTAATGATATTCATTCTGTTGTATAATGGAACCCTGCAGTGATCCGTACCGCCTTCTACCACCACAACTATCACCATTGATATGATAATTCTGATACTTGCTCACATAAGCAGTACATTCTGTTTTCCTCCAAGTAGTTGCTGTTATGAGAAGCCTTTTTGGAAACTTTCCACTTGAACAGAACAACCACAACTTTATCTGACTGTCTTTCAAGTTCGCTTTTAAGCCTCTACCACTTGAGACCTAAACAAAAAGACTCTGAACAGTTTTTACATGTAAATGAACCAATTCTAAGTAAACCAGAAATTGAAAATTATTCGGGTTAGTAACCCTGCATATATTTTGAATTACTTTGCTATCCAAATCATTATATCTGTCACAAACTCTCACCTCTTTCAAATTACACTTGTACAGTTTTTAATTAAGATTGCATATGTTTTTTTATTTTTTTCTCTCTCTCATTCCATTCATTCATCATTACGTGTGCAAAATCTAAGGTTTAATTTATTTAAGTATTGTTTTTATATTGTCTCAGAACTGTTTAGCTTTTTGTTTTGATGACTCCAGTACTTGCATACAATGAATAATAACCCACAGACACATAGCCATTAAACTGCATAAAGCCACAGAGGTTTATAATTGAAAAGCCTTGAAGTTTACCCTTGTTATTCCTTTGTTGTCTGCTAGAAACTTAACCATCTTTTCCCTATTTTAATGTGTACAAGGCATCCACAAGTGAAGCCTCATAGGACTGCCTTGAAGCCTGTTTTATTACTTGGCAGGAACATTTATCAAATTTGCTTTTCACTGATAGTTTTGCTAAATACTGACTGTCATTTTAGGTTTTCTTTCAATATGCACAATAAGCCTTTTCAAATCATCTTTGAACCACTGTGTTCCATGCATTAAATGATAAGTTTTTGTATTTATTTATGTATTTATTTACAGTTTATTGATCACTCTTATTTTATGCACTGTTTTACAGCCAGGACCTGTGCGGATGTAGCACAGGTGCAAATTTTAGCAGCTATACATAAAAATACAATGACCTGAGTTTAGTATATACAGAAAGGTGCAACATCATAAGCATATGGTCAGGATTACTAATCTAGTCTGCATGTTATTTATTACTTTATTAATAACTAGCCAAATCACGGGCCATTAGATGAGACAGATTGCAGTCTTTTGGTAATAACGTAGAATGATCTGACATTCTACGTTATTACCAAAACTGTAATAGGTAAATTAAGGATATGAGATATCTACAGCGCGATAGAAACTTTTGATAAACTGCACAGAACCTTTCAGTGCACACAGACTCCCTCTTAGGTAACATACTGATTAAGCAGTACATATACAAAGAGAATATAGAGAATGTAAATTCGATAAGACATGCAATGCAAAGCATACCTGTGATATATTCAGTATGACAGGCTTGTTCTCTTTACGCTTTCAATAACAATAAGAAAGCAATACAGAAGTATAAGACTTTATATACTACACTTTGTTTTTGTAAAATTAAGCTACCTCACAAGATATGTTCAAATGTATGTGGAGTGTATGAACAAAAAGGTAAAAAGAATGCAAATACGCTTAACGATGAAATCAGCAATTAAGTTAAAGCATAACAATAAATTAAATACAGTGCATTCGGGCTACCAACAGCTTGTCTAGCACTTAGTGCGGATGAGTAAGGCTATGAGCTGTTTAAAGAGCTGCTTCCTATAGTACAAGGTTTGATTCCTTCCACCTTCATTTGTCTTTTATGAGACCCTGTGTAGTTACTTCACCAGACAGTATTCTTGGGCTCTTGAAAAGGAACACTTGTGTTCAGAAGGCTGTCTCAGGCAGTTAGCAAATACATCACATATTTGTCTTTGGAATTCCTGCACCCTTGACATAGACACTCATTAGTATGTCACTATATACTGTTTGCGTATGAATCCCAGCATGTCTGTTGTTGTTTAATGGGTTGCCAGTTGCATTTTCACTGTGAGTTTTGAGGGGGAAAAGAAGTTTACTGCTTCTCGTGCTAGTCTGTTTCAATCAAAGAGTGTTTTGTTTTATTTAGAAAATAGCTGTCAGTGTTTTTTCTGTAAATTTTGAAATAAAATGTTTAAATGAAATACAAAACTCTCTGATAATTGTAAAAATAAAGAATAAAATTGTATGTACATTGACAGGTTTGAACACTGGTTATGGTAACTGGGGAGAGACAGCCAAGTAATGGGATACTGGTATGGTTTGCAGAGAACTGATTCATTACCCTGCATAGGGCCCCATTTGTCCACAGTCTGGCTATGTTGACTCTGGAGGTGCATGTTGCAACAATGCAGCATTATTAGCCATTCAGGTAGGTCATATCCGTACTGAGCGATGTCAGATTGGATAGCTGTTCTTGATGACAGAGAATGTACAGATGTGTAAGTAAATTTACCATGACAGTAATGGTTTGACTGATTGCTTCCGAAGTAGCATAAGCTGCATGGGTTCTATCCTGCAATGGATATAACAGCTGGCCACCTTCCAAACCTTCGGGACACCTTGCATATACTCAAACTGTTAGTCAGCCCAAATTAAACTGACTAAAAAGACAGGTTTGGGAGCCAAGCCCTTCCGAGCTTTCATGCCAACTGAGAGAGTGAGGCTAAGCCCTGAGTGGACATTGTTGGGAACAACAAAAAACTAATGTGCACATCCTGGCATAATAAACACAATAAAAAACAAGGGGATGGAGGGAGGGAAAAGCTACTGTAGCAGTGATCATTTGAACATCTACTGTTATAGTAAGTTTACTGACACAGCTGTACAATGTTCTTTATATTGATCACTGCCATAATATCCTAAGCTACATGGATAGATCACCATAGCTAGAACAACTGCGAGGTAGAAAGAGAAGGGCCCAGGAGCCCCTGGAGAAAGGTCCTAGCAAAGCCTGACCTAGACCTGGAGAAGGAATCTAATTTGCAGTGCTTTGTAATAGCATGTACAGAGGACAAAGTTACTGCTTCTAGAATACTTCTACAGTCCAACTCTTTCCAAAAATCCATATATTAAATCTTAGTAGAATGTGCCTTGACCCTGCCTGGATAGTTTTGTTGTGGTGGGAATAATTAAAGGGTAATAGCCCAAAACAACCATTTAGAAATAGTTTGCTTTGACATAGGTTGTCCGGTCTGCTTACCTTCACAAAAAAATGAACAACTGATTGTAAGTTTTGAAAGGCTTTGTTTTGTCAAGATAGTACCTGGTATATGTACATCAAAAGTAGGAATTATCCTCTCTCCCTCATTTTAGGTCTCGGAGAAGAACACAGGGAGATGTGTACTTTGGCTTAAAGTAAACTTGGATACCACTTTAGGGATAAAAGAATAATTAATTATCATGGAAACACTGTCTTCTGTGTAAAATAAGAAGAGGTTGACTCACCATCAGTCTGCAACTCAGATACTCTTTTTGCAGAGGTCAGAGCAACCAGTAAAACTGTTTTCCATGTTTAGTACCTCAAGTCAGCCAGCTGAGCAGGTTCAAATGGAGCAAGTGTTAGCTTCTCTAATAAAAAATAAGATTGCAAGGAGAAGCCTTGAGTTTTCTTGGAGGCTTATTTTGCAATATGCCTTTCAAAAACATTTTTGCATGAGATTGCCTTGAAAGAGGGAGATCCATGGACTGACCTGCTGAAATGACCAACAAATCCACTTTGATAGTGGAGTAAGAGAGGCCATAAGAAAGTAACTCAAACAAATATTGTAAAACCAGAGAACAACTAGCCCTGAATGGGTGATGGCTATGTTGTTGGCATCAACTAGAATGCATTTTCCATTTACTTATATATGATTAGCAGGTACATCTACAGTTAGCAAGGGCCTAAAAGGTATTAAGACCTTATCATTCAGGCAGTCAGTTGAAGATGTTTGGAGCTGGGATGTATGTATGTATCAAACACCTCTGTTCTTGTGTGAGCAGATCCAGTCTGTGACGAAGCTTGTGGTAATTGCACATGGCCATTTCCAAAAGCAGGGAGAACCATTGATGCCTGGATCAGTAGGGAGTCGATCACAATCATCTTGGGGAATTCCTTCTGAATCTTCAGGTGTACCCTGGATATCAGTCGAAAGAGTGAAAAGGCATACAGGAATATTCCTATCCATGGAAAATCAAAGTTATCTGTCCTCCAGGCCTTCTTTCATAGAGTCCTGGAGCAGCATTTTGACAGCTGATTGTTCAAAGAGAAAGCACAGTGGTTCAATTAATTGGTTAATTGAAATTAACTTTGATGGAATGTATAAAAATGACAAGAAGGAGTATGGGTAATGTATCTGATGAAGTCTCATGGTTGGAGACGAAAGTGCTTATGATTTGTGTGTATATCTTTATATCTTGAACAAAAAATTCCATCTGGGTATATCCTGCTGACTTGGAGTAACTTTGTTGTTTTTTTTACTAGTCATCTCTGGTTCGATTCTCAGCTGGGGTGTCTTCTGTGTAGAGTCTGCATGTCCTCCCTGTGTCCATATGCCTTTCTTCTGGATGCTCTGGTTTCCTCCCACATTACAAAGACATGCATCTGGAGCATTTCTCCCTGAGCCTCTGCTGAAAATTGGCTTTGTTCCAAGTCGGACTTTACTGATAAACAAATGTTAAATAAATAAAAAAATAAAAAAGTCTATTGAGGAACTCCCCACAGATGGATCAAATCTTGGAAGACCCACTTAATCTACTTTCCATTATTGGGGTCTGCCTTTGTCCCGCTTAGTCTGCCACACAATTTTGCTCTGATGAAATGTAAGAAACCTATAGATTGAGACTGTGCTGTAAAGCTATATCCCATGCTAACATGGCTGGTCTGCATAGTGGTAAGTCCTGGATCCCCCCTGCGTATTTATGCACCACAGCACTGTATTATTGTCTGTAGCAACTTGAAATGGTCTTGGGGTCAAAAGTGAATGAGAAAGTTGAGTACATTGATAAGGGTAAGTATCTCTTTTATATTGATGTGCTTGTGACTGTCTTTATTGTTCAAGATATCTTGAACTTTTATCCCCTTAAAAGTGCACTCTAAGTAAAGTCCAAGGTGTCTGTGGTGACTGATTGCTTTGGAGTGGGAGGGTAGAAGAGAAGACCTGGATTTCTCCACCAAGTGATTTCTTTTCTCACAAATCTCGGAACTGAAATCTGAAAAGATAATGGTTGTTGCTGCTGAGACCAAAGAAACTTCAGATACCATTGCATCTTTCTAATGTGGAGTTTTACCAGAGGTATCATAAAAATCATAAATGTAGGTCTATATTACCAGATCAAATGCTTAGGTTATCGAACACCTAAACATCAAACTGGTAATATCAAAAGCAAAAAACCGTGAATGGCCGATTTAACGCAGGGAAAGAATTCCCTTGGCCGTTAGCCAGATTTTGCCATTTTGTCTACTGTAGAGCGATCTCGGAGTTGGTATATTTAGTTAGGGGGGTGTGGGGGGGGTGAAGCCCCCCCACTTCTTTTAGGTTTAAAGTTTTTTTTTTTTTGGCCAGCAGAAGTCCTTCCCTACGCCGTTTGTGTTTTCTTAGTTTCGATGCTACCAGTTCTATGTTTAGGTGTTCAATAACCTAAACATTCGATCTGGTAATATAGACCCCATAACTGCCATGAGACACAGAATCATGAGGTATTCCCTCGCAATGATGAGTGGAAAACCCCTGGAATAGATATAACTATAGATCTTTTTTTTTTCCTGTGGAAGAAAAGTTATTTGTACTGAGATGTGTAGCAAAACACCTCAGGAATACAATCCTGTGTGATGGAGTAAAAAAATACTTTTGAATGTTCATTTGGAATCCCAGCTTGCAGAGGAGATCTTTCACCCATGTGAGAGATTCATGACTCTGCAAAGTTAAGGAAGACATCTAAATATGAAAAAAAAAATGTGGATAACCTGTAGCCTGTAACCTGCAATGGGCTACAATTGGAACTAGACAATTTTGTGAATACTCTTAGAGAAGGAGATAACCCAAAACGTAAGGCAGAAAAATGATAATGAGATTCAGACACATAAAACTTTAAGAAAAGTCTAAAGTTTGGACAGGTAGGAATGTGATGATAAGCAACTTTTAAATCTAAGGCTGTCAAAAATTTCAAATGAGAAAGAATGGAATAGATTGCGAAATGAAAATGTTGTGAACTTGGACACTTTCACATTATGAATTAGAAAAGAGAGGTCAAGAACTGGTCTCCAGGCATTTTCCTTCTTTGGTTCCAGAAACATTTTTGAATAAAAAATCTCTGACCAACTGTGAAAGAGGAGCTGTTTCTATCACCCCCTGACAAAGCATATGCTGCAGGAGAGGAAGGCACTAAGAGGTTTGATCTGGTGGATGTGGAATAATTCCCTGGAAAGTAGTGATTTCTTCCCTCTGCTATCTTAAACCCTACTGAATCAGTCTCAGGACACATCTGCTGCAAGCAGATAAATGGAGATTCAGATATTCTGGAAGGGATATGGGACTGCCAGAGTGGTGGGGGGGACAATGTTCCTTACATAGTCATTCTGACTTATTTGACTGTCCCTTGTTTTGGGGGTTCCTGGTTTCTTTTTAGAATCTCCCTGCCTTTGTTTTTTAAAATGTCTCCTTACCAGCATTTTGCTGAAAATGTTTAGTTCTTACCAAAATTGGGCAAGTGGCTGAAAATCCCTTGGAAAAAGTAGAAAAGGAGGGCTGAAAATCTGAGAGATTTCCTGCTTACCCTTTTCATCGTATTTTTGATAACCTCTGCAGCAGAAGGTCCAAAAACCTCTATCCAAAGATAAATTTAAAATCTCGTTTTTTACATCCTCTGGCAGGTTTTGAGAATGCAGACAGGCAAATCTCTTCAGCACAGTACCAGTGGCCATAACTCTGAACATAGTAGCTTCAGAACCATAAATGCATTTTAAATGATGAGTAGTAACCTGAGAAGTTAAAGGAACAAAACCACAGAAACAGATTTTCCTCACAACAGGGAACTGCAAATAAAACATTCTCATACTTTCACAATCAGTTAGAATAAACTTTATCATAGGAATCTGACAATTCGAAATTCTAAAAATTAACGTTGCAGAAGCATACACTTTTTCCCTAGAATTATCAATTGTTTTTCCATCGTAGTCAGAAGAAAAAGGATTGCAAAATGTTTGGCAGCAGCTGGATTAACTAAAGATATAGCTAGTGGGTCAGCTCTGGTTTGAGTGCATACAAAATTGAAAGACTGAGAAACTTTCTACGTTTTGTCTGCTTTCTTGGGTGCAGCAGGCTGTCTGTCTGGAAAACCAAATACTGTGATAGACTCATCCTCCAACGCTGATAGAACTGGAAGGACTGGAGAAAGTTCTAGAAATTCAACTTATAACAGCTCATAGTATTTTCTGAGGGACTGAGAAACCTCATTGTTCTCCCACTGAAAAACTGACACATTCTGGAACTAGTCTCAGGGAAAGAGAAAGGGAATCCCTCACAGGGAAAGTCAGATAAGATACCATTCTCTCCTCTAAGTCTGAATCAGAAAGATGAGGAGGAAAAAAACGTGTGTCTGTACCATCGCATTCCTCTTTAGATTCTGTTTGTTGACTCACTTCAGGAAAAGGGGAATCCATTTTTATTTTACCAGAAACCACCATACCAGCTAGCCTATACAAGACCCTGACACAAACCTAATAAACTACCCCTGTTCAGTGAAACTGGTGTAGGAGAAAGTAAATGTTTACTTTTCTGTTTTGTTTACAGGAAAGTTGAGGCAACCAGCTTTACTAATGGCAACAGCAGCTTCCCCAGGGATGGACATAACATTCGTCACTGCCTCTTCTGTCAAGACCAACAACAGTGCTCTCCCTTGCTGACTGAGGGGACCTGAACAGCTGCAGAAAATGTGGCTAACACTTGATCCAAAGTGGCTGTATAGACAACACCAGAAGGATCCATGGAAAAAGATTACCAGTCCAAAAAAACAGCTTTGGACACAAAGGAGTCACCCACCTGTGGCTGAGATAAATTGCTAGCCTGCTTTGGTGACAAAGGCTGTTTAATTAACTTTTTCTTTTTGTGGCTGTAAGAAGGGCTAACCATGAGACTGGTTTGCTCCATAGTCAAGCCGAAAATCATGCTTCTTTCCTGGGTAAACTAAGCAACACAAGTCTATAAAATTTTAAAATTAGGTTGTAGAATGTTTAAATCAACTTTTAAACTGTCAAACACAAAAGTGCACTGCTGTTTAAAAGTACAGTAAAGTCACATGACAGTAAATGAAAACATAATTCTAGCTTAAAATGTACTTTGCCACATAGGAGTGCTCTCTTCAACAGCAGGAAAGCTCTGAGAGGCTTGGAACCCAAACTAGTCTTTTTAGTCACCTCAGCTTGAGATGACTAGTGGTTTGGATGCATGGAAGATGCCCAGAAGCTTTGGAAGCTGGCTAGCTCTTATAGCTTATGCTGTATACAACCCATATAGCTTAGGGTACTGCAGCAGTGATCAATATGAAGAACATTGCATATGAAAATTAAAAATGAGATAATACAAGCATGTAAGCACCCTCCCCTCAAAAAATAGCATGCTGTATGCAGTAATATTTCTGATTTTTTATGACTTGTAGGTTGTTGAACAAAAGCTTCTGCAGCATTTATATTGGCTTTAATTGTTTTGCTTTATTCATTGCACTAAACATTAAATTCATTAATAGGTCTCGATTGCATAATATAGTCTAAACATGCTGCATTTTTGTAATTAATTTTGCAGCATTGTCTGTACATCTCCAACAAATGCAAAGGGGTTGACATTTGTCATGTTATATAGTCTGCATTATCTGCAGTGATGATCAGAGCCATGTGATCTTCAGCATCCATTATGTATTCATTGTTGCATATTACTGTGATACAGACTTTTCAACAAGACCAGACTGTAAGAGGTTTCAGCATTCAGTTGAAAACTGTTGCTCTGGCTGGTAGTACAAGGACTAAAGCTCCAATGTGTTATTGAGCTGCTTCCTGTGGCAAGGGTACTGCTTCCTGTGGCAAGGGTATAGAATTTGAGTCTTTCCACCTTCATTTACCTACTGTGTGACATTGAGCAAGTCACTTATCCAGACAGTGCTTTGGAACAATTGAAAATTTGGGCTAGGCTACTTAATGGTCTCCAGGTCTGCATCCCTAGGAACTATGAACTTGTTGTCATTTGCTAGCCATTCCCTATTGAAGTGTTATGGCAATATCACCAGCACACCAGTTTTTTTAATGTAACATAGGCAATTGATTCTTCAAGGGCAACAACCACTGTATTCATAGATGAAATACTGAAATGCAAAGTTGTTTGCCAGCAGCAACCTCTGCATTGCTAATAGTTTTCAGGTGGATTATAACAAAAGCAGTATGAGTGGACTTTTACTGTTGAAATGTTCTGTAGTGGGTTGTTTTGTCACTATTGGATCTTACATTTTCTTTCACTGCTTACTGGAAAAAATATTTAAAACTGCAAATTTAAATGCATTCTATCAAGTGTTTCTTTATTTAAAATGTGTACAAGGGGTCTATGGGTGAAAACAGACTTGTTCCCATTGTACTTTTAATCCTCCATTTGCCAGGTGAATTTTCAATGAATGTGAGTTTCAATGCACTTTCACTGAATGGTTAAAGGCAGAAAAGTTTACTGTTGCTCATGCTAGATCTGTTTTCAGTGTGAGACTGTTTTGTTTTGTTTAACAAATGGCAATCAGTGTCTGTGCTATAAAATTTGAAAACAACACTTTTAAATGAAATCCAAATATTTGTAACTGTTGTAAAAGTAAATGAGAAAATAGTATGCAAACTGAGGAGTTTTGCAGTGTTTATGTTAATTAGTGAGAAACAGCCAAGTCATGGGGGATGCAATTCTGGTCCATGACCTCACCTAGGGCCCTTTCTGTCCATGATCCAGCTCTGGGGTTGAAGGTTACAAGTTGTGTGAGTTACAGGTAGTTGAGTAAAATATATGGATAGTTATTGTGCTAGAGTTTTATTGCAGAAAGGACAGATGAAGAAGTGGAGAGAGATGTTCAAAGGGTATTGTAGCAGTGCTTTAATAGGGATCTAAAGATGAAGATAGGGGTGTAATGTACAAGGTGTTATAAGATCAGTACCACCTAAAGTGTGATGATAGAAAAGGTTTCTTACTAAGGTAGGTAGGTGAGATCAGTGAGATGAGATATACTAAGTGGTAAGTGGCAGGAAGAGATGACAAAGTACAGTCCATATCTGCTACCTAGACTGCTAGAAAAGAGATATATCTGCCACACAGACTACACCAACAGAAATTTACAGAAGTACTGTTTATCTGATACTCAGACTGAAATGAAAGACTATGGTTTGTCAAATATGGGAACGTACTGGAAAATAAGAGACTTGTAAAAAAAAAAAATCGATATTTTCTTTCTTAACACATTTGCCTATTTTACTCTGTATTTACCATGACTTTATATGTAATATGGGTATTAATTAGCCCTCTTTTTACGCATTACTATTTGTATTGTCTATCTTCATATAATGTGTTTAATTACTGGAGCTTTTCTCCCTGGGCCTCTACTGAAAATGGACATATATCCAGCTAGACTAGCCCGGTCAACAAATGTAAAATAAAAAAAATAAATAAAAAATTGTAATGGAGAAAAAGAGAAGTACAATCTGTCTACCACCCAAACTGTTGTGAAAGTAAGCTTGCAGAAGTATAGTCTATCTGCCACCCATACTGTAAAGGAGATGTTATAAAGTGTAGTCTGTCTGCTGCTAGACTGCTGGTAAGTGAAGGTACAGTAAAGTTTAAACCCAGACTGAAATGGAGGATGATGGTTAGTAAGTCATGTGGGATAGAAGTAGTTACAGGAAGAATGAAGTGGCTTATAATGGGGACAAATAGAGGAATTATGGATGATCTGCTGCCCAGGTTGTTGTGAAAGTAAGGTTGCAGAAGTACATTCTGTCTGCCTTCTACACTGTGAAGCATGACAAGGTTAAATAAATGCAGTCCATCTGCCACTTAGATAAATACTAACATTTTCCCAAAGAATGTATAGTTAATAAAATGCTTATAAAGCACTTACTCTGTCAGTAGCTGTGCATAATACTGTATATGTATGTTGGCAGTACTAAAACTATTGCATTATGTTAAGGATGTCCATAACCCAGCACCTTCACTCATTCAACAGGTGTGCCCCTCAATACTGTGACTGCAGTCAGCTAAGTCTCATTCGAACCATGTTCTTCATACTGTAGATTTTATAGACCAGGCAGACACTGAGTATTACAATAGGTCATAGACATGTTGATCTAGTACTGTATTTATGAGCATCAAATGTAACTAAAACCTAGTTTATGTGGCATGACCATTATTGATGCAAACACTAGGGTTATACAAGTTAGCAATAGCACTTTGGTAGTGTGGTAAACTGAGTTAAAGTTCAAGTCTACAAGTTTTCAGCTACCCTGTATGCCAAATATATAGCATGCTAAGTTAACTGCCATTCAGCATTATTCTCAGGTTTTTAATTACTTATTTTCCTATAAGTCCAAGCTTTCCATATCACTGCTTAATTCCTAGTTTGGTACCAGCTAATTATTCAACTACTTCAAAGTTACTTTGGGAAAAGAGGAACAGGTTGTCAAGCTCAAAGCCTTCAGAGTGAAGAAAACGGTTGCAGAGAGATTAAAATATTTTAGAGTGTCAGGCATCAGGAATACAGTTTATGAGTAACACACTGGAACAAAAGCCCTACCATGCTACCATTTTTAAGATTCCAAGTTATAAACTGGGATGGGAAGAGAGGGGTAAATTTGGAAGGTAGGGAAATGTGAGGACTAGCCTGTAAGAGTTATCAAGCTGGTATCAATAGTATGCTACTATAAGATGGCATGATGTTTCTTAGTTTTCAGTAAGGGACAGCTTGCATTAAATTGCATTTACTTAGAAGGACATTTCTGTTTGCTAAGTATACTGAATGTTCATGCTTGCAATAAGACAAGAGAAGGTGTGCATGGTACTGATATTACTGCATATCCAGGAGAGTTGTGAGGTACAGGCCCAAAGGACTAGTGCCTTACATTCCCTGGGCATATGATAATATTTGTGCCATGCATGGGCATTTGTATTTTGTTGCAGTTTGGTTTTACATTTAGTAGTTTATGTATGGTAATTATACATTGTTTAGTGTATTTCAATATAAAATAGTTAATTAATTTTAACTAACTGATAGGTGTGCAAGGTTATAACTTTTTAACTGAGTATAACTTTGGTTCAGAATTTTCAGTGGTAGTTATTTAAGTGTCTCTTTCTCAAACTGTTGTGTGTTCAGTTGCATATACCCATTTATAAACTCACTCTTTCTCAAACCGTTGTGTGTTCAATTGTACATTCCAATTTATAAACAGCTGTTAGCACTCAGAGCTGTAGCTGCTAGTCAGTGCATCTAGCACTCAGTGCCATTCCCCTATTTTGGGACTTCTCACCTCTAAGCTGAGGAGGAAAAAAAAAAGATCTATTATGTGATCTGGCAATCCTCATCTCTCTGTCTCTTAGGAAATGCCAGGTCCTATGTGGTCCTCATCTACTCTAACTTAAAAATAAAAAACTCTTCTACATTGAAAATCTGTAGCAAACAACTTGCTACATTTCTGGCAGCAGCTTGCTATAACATAACTTGTACTACACCTAAAGCACTGAGGGAAGCACTTCAGTCCTGACAAAAAAAGCATTATCAGAATTCATTTCCATATCAGCATTCAGAAATACTGGTATGGAAATAAACGCCAGCATTGCACTACAGACCAATCAGCATCTGCCAATCGATCCCCCTAACACCTTGCACTTTGGGTGGCTATCCCCTTCTTACAAAAGCTATGTTGCGGCTAACACTACATTATGCCTCAGCTGAGTTATGGCAGGTTAGTGAGTCAAGATGAGGAGACTAATATATCAGTAGCACAGTGCTTCATAAACATGTATACATCTTTATAGGTAACACAACCTCAACCTCAAATTTATTCACAAAAGTCATAATTTTAGTTACATAGGTTCATAGGTAGGTACTAGGCTATCTGCCCAGGGGCATTTATAAGCCTAGCCAGAGTGTGTCAGCTTTCACCACCCCATTGATTAATTAACTGAGCCTCTGTCAAGAAGAGCCAATGAAGTGATCCCAGGGATGTATTTTCTGTTACCCATCCACTCGTCAAGGTTTCTCTTGAAGAGTGTTAGTGAGGGGCTCTGCCTAATGTAGTTAGGAATTTTGTTCCAAAGCATGGGGAGTCTATCCCTCCAGCATGTTCTATTTATTGTTGTGGTGAAGTTTAGCTCACTAGAGTGAGTGGCTCACAGTGACTTGGATTTCTTTAGGTGGAGCATGTCCATCAATTTAGAGTTGGACATGGCTTTGTAAGTCAGGCAAAGATCACCTCTGAGTAAGCGATATGCCACTGAGTACAGTCGGAGTTTTTCCAGTCAGGCTGCATAGGACATATGTTTGAGGCCATTAATCCTCTTGGTGAGGTACTTTTGTGGTATTTCCAGCTGTTGGAAGTGTCTTGTGAGGCACATCCCAAATGGGTCATTGTACTCTATGAGGGGTCTGATGAGTGATGAGTAGAGGGACACTATAACCTCTTTATTTCTAGATGCGAACCCTTTAGTAATTAGATGGACTACATAGAAGGATCTTCTAACTACTTTGGCAATATGATTGTCAAAGGAGAGATTGATTACTATCTACCTGGGTCACCAGATCTCATATTACCTCTTCTGTATTAAGGGGGTTGCCACCTATGTGGTATTTCAAACGGGATGATTATGCATTTTTTGGCATCTAGCTTGAGACCATGATTGACACCAGGTGTCCGTTTCAGTAAGGCCCTTTTGGAGAATGTCTGTGTCAGCCGGAGAGTCAATTATGGCTCCCTGTTTGCAGTCATCGGTGAACTTGGTTAGCCATAGTCCTCCTGTGTTTGCCTGTAATTCTTAGAAGTATATGCTGAACAGTAGGGGTCCCAGGACCGAGACTTGTGGGACACCACTTGTGACTGGTTTAGAGTCGGACCTGGAGCCCGCTATTCTTACCGTGTGAATTCTATCTGTAAGCCAGTTGGCGACCAATCTCATGACGTAGGGGTTTATGTTCAGGCTGGTGAGTTTTTCTATAATTCCCGAGTGGGGAATGGTGTCAAAAGCCTTGGCGAGGTCAAGGTAGGCTGTGTGAACCACCTTCCCCTCATCTACGGCCTTGGTGACTGTCTCGAAGAAGTCAACCAGGTTTAGTAGGCATGATCTGCCCTTAACAAAGCCAAACTGGGTTAGGTCAAGTGTTGGGAGGTTCCCAATGTCTTTGTTAATGAGTTCCATGATGATGCATTCCATAGCCTTGCAGATCATGCTAGTCAGGCTTATAAGGTGATAGTTACCAGGGTCAGTTGTGGCCACTCCTTTGTGGAGCGGAATAACCATTGCTGTGCACTATTCTATGGGCACGTAGCCTGTGGAGAGGCTGAGGTTGAACAGTGTGTTTAAGTGGGGGTTTCATTCATTCTGTAGTTCGTGCAAGACGCAGCCTGGGACATCATCTGACCCCATTGACGCTGTGCTTTTGACTTTTGAAAGGGCTGTTTTCACCTGTGCGTCTGTGATTTCCAGGACACTACACTTTTCCGGTATTGTTGTGGGCCCTTTTGGGGTGAGAGGGGGGTGAAGTTTGCACTGAATCTGTCTGCCAGGATGTTGGAAATATCAGTAGGTTCTGTATATTTTGTGTTATTTTGCACTAGCTCAGAGCATATCTGCAAGTTGCCACTTAGATTCTTGGCATAGCTAAAGAAGGCTTTGTGGTCATCTTTCGAATCCTTCGCTATTTTACTTTCGAAGTTAGCCTTGGATGATTTTATGAGGGACCTTAGTTTCTTGGGATTTGCTTTTTTTTCTGAACTAATTTCCTCCTTCTGTTGTATAGCCTGTTTATGGCAGGGATCCACCAGACTGGTTTCCTTCACTTAGGGAAGTGAGTCTTGGTTTTTCTAGGGATAGCACGATCCATGCATCCTTGTAGGTGCTCATAGAGTGCATTTGTAAAGGTTTACCACTTCTGTCTTAAGTAAGGTGAAGTTTGCTACAGAAACGTTTTTCACTGTGGTTTCCTTGGTTGGGGGTGGTGGTGTGGTGTGGACATCCAGAGTGATTAGTTTATGGTCTGATCTAACCAGTGACCGGTTGACTTCCGGTGCGGAACACCTGTCGCCCATGTTGGTGATGACCAGGTCCAATATGTTTTCACCTCTGGTAGGGAAGTTTACTAGCTGATCCATGGCATTTGAGTTGACAAATTCCAGGAAGCGCTGGACCTGAGAGTTTGTACTTGAGTAGTTTTCCCAGTTAATGGTAGGGTAATTGAAATTGCCCAATAACAGGATATTCGGTAGGACCTTTATGCTTTACAGTGTCTCCTGAAAGGCAGAGTGGTGGTCCTGGGTCATGGAGGGTGATTTGTAGCAGGCCACAATTTGCATTGCAGATTTGCCCGATGTTAGTTGCACATGGATGATCTCAGAGGTATCATGCTGCGCCACTAACCTGGAGGTGTAGGTATCCTTGATGAATATGGATACACACCCTCCTTTTGTGTTTCGGTCCATGTTCTGTGGCCAAAATGTGTGGTATGAGTTGTAGCCCAGTAGTGCTGGGGTGCTCTGTGGAGCCTTGAACCAGGATTCAGTTGCTGCACAGATGTCGACATTCTCCATACTGAGGAGTGCTTTGAGGGCGTGCATTTTAAGATTTAAACTCCTGGCACTGAGTAGCATAACCCTCATTTTTTTTTATTTGTGCTGTTTACGGAGGTGGGTTTGACTTTTGAGCCTTGCCTAAAAAAAGGCACTATGGGGGCAGCAATAGCCTTGGCCAGTATTTGAAAGCCTAGGGGTGGCAGGTGTAAGACATCTCTTGCAAAGCAATGAGGCCTGTCGAGTATGTCATCCCAGGCTGACAGACACTGGATCCCCTTTGAATGGCACCAGAAGCTTAGCCAATTGTTGAAATTAATCATTTTTTCTTTATACTGTGGTATCATTTTTGGTGAGGGCAGGATGCTACTCAGGGTCAGGGTCATACCCACCTGGGCTACATGATCAGAGAGCTCTTCCATGTCTCTTTTCATGTAGTCCAGGGAGGTACGTCTCAGGTCATTCACACCAACATGAACAATGACAGAGTCATATTTGTACTTGTTCTGGAGTGACATGATTGCTTGTGTTATGTGGCGGATTCTGGCTCCCGACAGGCAGCTAACAGTAACTTTCTCCTTATCCAGCTTAGTGAGTGGGACATCAGTGTGCCTGACTATAGAGTCACCTATTACTAGTGTGTTAGGTATGTTATTTCGCCTTAAGGGCTGTGATTGTGCAGCACACTGATTTTGTGTTTTATTTGTTGTGTGGTTTATGAGGGGAGGTGCAGGTTGTCTGCTTTGGAGGTCTCTGATGCTTATGCAGGTTTTTATTTAGAGCCTCCGAGTATGATTTTGTGTATTTATGTGTATTTTTTGCCAGTGCTGGTTTAGTATGTCTATGTGATGCTGGAGGTATGATGCAAGTGTTAACCTTCTCCTCATGACTGCCTGTTCCAGTCTTGGGTGGAGAGAGCTTAGCCTCCAATTTAGCTATATAATTGCATCTCCCACATATGTTAATGTTTTGCAGTAGGAGGAGAGGGTTGTCTGTGTACATAAGGCAGTTGTAACATTGCCTCAGTATACCCAGGTTCACCAGCTGGACTGGAGAGTATACCTGAAATTGCCCTTTGGTCATGCCTGAATAGTAGGATGAGCTGCTTAGTCGCTTGGTTAGTGAGGGGTGAATAATGAGCCTTGCCCTGCTGGGCAATCGAGTGTCGGGGTATATTAGTGCTTGCTTTTAGGTCTGAGCAAGTGCTGGACTGTAGGTTGCTTTTTATGTGCTTAGGTTGAGAGTTAAACTACTTTTAAGGGAAAAACTGAAGAAGAGACTTGGAGGAGCCAGGAATAATTTAGCCCTAGCTAACTGGCACTGCCTGGACATGCAAAACCATGCAAATGTGGTTTTTACAGCAGGGAAATGAAAGAGATAGAAATTAGCCCAAAATGGCCTATAAACTACTAACTTCTGGGCTGGAACCACTCCTCCAGGCACAGATGGCTGCTCAAAGCTCCCTCTCTCACAGGTAAACAGAGAAACCTCCTTCTATCCAAGTAAGGCATGGGCAACTCATAAACTTGTAACACAGCCCTGAATTCAGCACTATCCTGAAAACTGGACTATACTAGCTTAGAATGGTGGGAAACAAGGAAAACATTTTTTTGAAAAGATAAGGCAAAAACAGTAAAAAATACATTTAAAACAGCTTTAAACAACTACAAACAGTAAAAATTACACTTAAAACAGATTTAGATGACTACAAGCAATCAGAAAAGGCTTTTAAACAAATTACCCAATTAACCAGTAAAAAAATCTAAAAACTGAGCCCTTTTCCTGTAGTCTTCAATCAGACAAGTTCTAACTGCACACTCCTGCCACTGGGGTACAGGGGAACCTTCTCCAAAAAAGAAGGCCTGGATTAGTGCTCAAGTTATACAAACAAAGCTAGATTCAGCAGGCCTGAATCTAGTTTACGTGACAGCAAACTAGGCACACCAATTTCAGTAAGAAACAGTTCAAATATGCGGGCACTATATGCCTCTAACCAGAAATACCCAGCTCAGAAGGGCAGAGTCTAGCCTCTCCTCCCACAAGAGTACAAGATTTTGGTGGCAAATCCAAGAAATGAAAGATACATATATGCAAACAGTAATGCTCTATACCTCAATAAATTTTAAGTTGGTCTAGCTGATTATATGTTTGCTGCACTCTAAAAATATTCACAAATGTAATCATTTTCAGGGCAATTCCCAAGAGCAGAAAAAAATATGTAAGCAGTAATGCTTCCTCCACTCTCAATGTTGTTTTGTAATTTAGTTTAACTGAGAGCATCCTTGTTGCCTTTATTTAAATGGATTTCAGTGATAATATTTATATATGTTTTAATAAAAAAAATAAAGAAACAGAGAAACTAGTGGTCTTAAAACTTTGTTGATGAACTCAGTTACAATAATTTCCAAAAAATCATGAAACCCAGGTAGTGCTCCAAAGCAACAAGCTTTTATTTGTCACAGAAAAGCGATCCTCAGTAACAAAATATTTATTTCAGTTTTAATACGTCTTTGTATTTATGCATGTTTTACTTTTGTGCAGAGTTATAGCTGGCTCATTTAGGGCCTGGTGCCACTCCCTGAACTGGCACCCCTCAACTCTGAGTGTAAAGTGAAAGTCCATTCTCCAATCTGGAACTCTTCACTTCTCTCCTAAGGCATTGCACCAGGTCCTCTTCATCCTTCACATCTAGATAAGGAGTTAAAAAAAGTTCTTTTCAAACTCTAGCAAATTGCTTACTACAACTTAGGGTTCACACAAAGTGCAGAAGCAAGACTTTCAGTCCTGACCACAGAAGCAGTATGGGAATTAATTTCCATATAGGCATACAGAAATGCCTTGTGGATACTACACTAACAGCCAATTGGTATCTGCTAATCATGCCCCCCTAACACTTGAATCCCAGGACAGCTCTCTCTTCTCCCATCCTAGCTGCACTTCTGCTTTTGTATACTGTATCTTCAGAATTCAGATTTATCTATATGGTCAAACAATGCCTGGAAGGTTATTTCTACTGCATGTGTTTGTGTATGTAATTCGACTCATGGGTTACAGTGTCTGATTTCTGTTGCTGTGATGAGTATTTTTTTCTTTGTATTACTTACTTTGGTCTCTTTCTATAGTGCTTCATTTTCTGTTTGTGAAGTTTATGCTTCCACCTTCTTCAGGAGATTATTTTTTACCTTCTGTCTTCTACCATTCCAGATCAGGTAATGTACTTCAATTTGAGATTTTAGTTCTTTTATTCCTCTATAATGTGGTATAATTTGTGCCACAGTTATGATTCCTGTTTTTGGGTCTATTCTTTATTCTTTTTGTATGTATCATTGATAATACATTTGAGTTGGTGTGGGGGGGGGGGGTAGTCTTGATATTGTATTTAAGTTTTAGTGTATTTTTTTATTTAAATATTTCCATGTTTAACTGTTTTCCCTGCTAAATTACTTTTCAAGATGATGGCATTTCACTGGATTTTGATGCTTGTGAGGAAGTAGGGATCCGTGAATGACTGTGAAGTCCAGGTGGCCTGCACTAGCTTTTTCCTTGTATGGAACAGATTTATGCACAGGTAGCCAATAATTTCATTGGTTAGTTTTCCTTGACAATTTTGTGATAGATCTTGATCATCATTTATAGACTAAGACACTAACCATGAGCAACCTCCCAAAATGCCGAGTTTTTAGAAAGCAGAATAAAGTGTACCTGTGGGTAAAAAATTAAGTTCTTTCTGTAGCACCAATTCATTTTTGAACTGATGAAATAATTTTCTTAAACTTTTGTTGTGATTTTTTTTTATTTTAGGTGACTAGACTGTAAGCTTGAAGCTTGTTTTCTCAAACATCTCTTAAAACAATATAGACATTTAAAACATCTTCTCTATCTCAAAAGCTCAGCACTTGCTCCTAAAGCATTTTTATATAGGTAAAGTACTTGTATACTAAACAAAGTACTACATTAGCCTAGAATCCCCTTGAGTACCCATTTCCCTATAGGTCCCTTCTGACTCAGTTACACAGCAAACTTTTTCTAGCATGTCGAAGGGTCAGTTGCTAGCGTCCTCTCCTGTTCAGCTGGTGAATCTGGGCATCTTGATGCAATGTTACAATTGCCTCATGTACTCAGATAACCCACTCCTTCTCCCACAAAACACAAATACATGTGAGAGATGCAACTATATAGCCAAACTGGAGGCTGAGCTCTCTCAACTCAGGACTGGCAAGACTAGACAGGAGGAGAAGGAAACCACGCACACCACAAACCCAGTTTCACATAGAACTATCACAACTGCAAAACAAACACATAAACACACAAAGACATACTCGGAGGCACTGATCAAAAATCTACCAAAACTACAGAGGCCTCCAAAGCAGACACCCAAGCAACTGCCACCTCAAGACATAAGACATGCAACACATAGTTCTCAAAGTCAGTGTGCTAAACAGTCACAGCCCTTAAGGCCAAACACAATGCCAGACACACTTGTTATAGGTGACTCCATAGTCAGACACACTGACGTCCCACTCACCAGACTGAACAAGGAAAAGATCACAGTAAGCTGCCTGTCAGGTGCTAGAATCCGCCACATAACACAAGCACTCAGGTCACTCCACAGCAAGTACAAGTATGACTCAGTCATTGTCCATGCCGGTGTGAGCGACCTGAGACGTACCTCCCTGGACTACATGAAAAGAGACATAGAGGAGCTCTCAGATTATGTAGCCCAGGCCGGTATGACCCTGACCCTGAGCAGTATCCTACCCTCACCAAGAATGATGCCACAATACAGAGACAAAATGATCAGATTTAATAATTGGCTTAATTACTGGTGTCATTCTAAGGGGATCCAATGTCTGTCTGCCTGGGATGACATGCTTGACAAGCCACGCTGCTTCGCAAGGGACGGCTTGCACCTGTCACCCCTGGGCTTCCAGATATTGGCAAAGGCTCTTGCCACCCCCATAGTGCCTTTTTTAGGCAAGGCTCAAATGATAAACCTACCACCCTAGAAAACAAAAATGAGGAAAAACTAAGGGTAATACTGCTCAATGCCAGAAGTCTAAACCTCAAGATGCATGCCCTCGAAGCCCTCCTCAGTATGGAGAACATCTATGTCTGTGCTGTGACTGAAACCTGGTTCAAGGCCCCTGAGAGCACCCCAGCACTATCAGGTTATACCTCATATCATGTGTTCCGGCCCCAAAATCCGGACCGAACCACAAAAGGAGGGGAAGTATCCATATTCATAAAGGATACCCACACCTCCAGGTTAGTGGCAACGCACAAAGCATCGGAGACCATCCAGGTGCAATTAACCATAGGTAAAACTGCCCTACAGTTTGTAGCATGCTACAGACCACCTTCTCAAACTCAGGAAACCCACACAGCCTTCCTGAAGACACTGGAGAGTATGAATGTCTCTCCAAACACCATCATATTAGGTGACTTCAACTACCCAAACATAGACTGGGAACATTACTCAAGCTCCAACACCCTAGCCCAAATGTTCCTGGAGTTCATAAACTCAAATGCTATGGAACAACTAGTCACCATTCCCACAAGAGGAGAAAATATACTAGACCTGATCATCACAAACATGGGGACAAAATGCTCCACACCGGAAGTATATCCCTCATTGGTGAGATCAGACCATAAATTAATCTCACTGGAGATCCACATCCCGCACCCACCCCCAGCAAAAAAGACCACAGTGAAGAACTTCTCAAAAGCAAACTTCACACTTCTTAAGACTGGAGTGGTATCCTTCAAGGCCCCCGAGCCAGTGGAAACCACAACCCACGCTGCTGAAACCCTTACAAATGCCTTCTACGAGCACCTCCAGGAATGTATGGATCAAGCAATCCCTAATAAAATCAAGACCCTTTCCACCAAAGGCAGGTGCCCAGTCTGGTGGACCCCAGCCATAAACAAACTCTACAACAAGAGGAGAAAGCTACTACATGACAGAGCAAAATCCCTAAAAGGGAAGGCATCTCTGATCAATACTAGCAAAAACTACGATCACTCATAAAATCATCCAAGGCCAACTTTGAGAGAAAAATCGCTAATGACACAAAAGACAATCATAAGGCCTTCTTTAGCTATGTTAGAAACCTGGGTGGAAACTCCCAGATATGCTCAGAATTAGTCCAAAATGATCCAAAAATCATGGAACCCACAGACATTGCCAACATACTGGCAGACAGTTTCAGTGCAAATTTTTCCCCCCCCCCCCAAAGGAGAAATATCTATCCCACCAGAGTCTAGCCTCCCAAACATCTCAGATGTCCAGGTGAGAGCTGCTCTCTCTAAAGCAAAAAACACAGCATCAATGGGACCGGACGGTGTCCCCGGCTGTGTGCTACATGAACTCAATGAGGAACTAAACCCACACATAAGGCTGCTGTTTAATCTTAGCCTTACTACAGGATACGTACCCAAAGAATGGCGTACGGCAACTGTGATCCCACTCCACAAAGGCGGTGCTTCTACGGACCCTGGAAATTACCGCCCCATAAGCTTGACGAGCCTCGTCTACAAAGCTATGGAGAGGATCATAATGGAACTCATAAATAAAGACATTGGGGACCTACAGACACTGGATCCTACCCAATTTGGCTTTGTCAAGGGCAGATCCTGCCTCTTGAACTTGGTCGACTTTTCAAACAGTCACTAAGGCCATTGATGAGGGTAAGGCAGTTCACACAGCCTACCTTGACCTAGCAAAAGTGTTCGACACAATACCCCACTCGGGCATCATAGAAAAGCTCACCAGCTTAGATGTAAACCCATATGTCACAAGATGGGTTTCAAACTGGCTCAAGGACAGAACACACAGGGTTAGAGTTGCTGGTGCCATGTCAGACTCTAAGCCGGTCACGCGGTGTCCCACAGGGCTCAGTCCTGGGCCCCATCTTGTTCGGCATTTATTTTTCTGAAGTGCAGGCAAACATAGGGGGATTGTGGCTGACAAAATTTGCAGATGACTGCAAACTGGGCACCATAATTGACACTCCATCAGACACAGACATCCTCCAGAGAGGTCTCATAGAAATGGATAACTGGTGCCAGAGCCATGGCCTTAAGCTAAATGCCAAAAATGTATAGTCATACCGTTTGGGAAAAACAAGGTAACCCTAATTACCACATAGGTGGTAACCCATTAAACACGGAAGAAGTTATCAGGGACCTGGGGACCCAAGTTGACAGTAACCTCTCTTTTGACACTCACATTGCCAAAGTGGTTAGGAAGACCTTCTACATTGCCCACCTGATCATGAAGGGATTCACATCCAGATCAGGAGAGGTCATTGTACCCCTGTACTCTTCACTTATCAGACCAATGATTGAGTACAACGCCCCATTTGGAATGTACCTTACCCGACACCTGCAGCAGTTGGAAAGACCCCAAAAGTTCCTCACCAAAAGGATAAATGGGCTCAAACATATGTCATACGATACCCGACTGAAGAAACTCCAGCTCTATTCAGTCGCATACCGTCTGCTCAGAGGTGATCTGTGCCTGACATACAAGACCATGTCCAACCCTGAATTAATGGACATGCTCCACCTCAAAAAATCCAAATCCACCAGAGCCACGAGAGCAAGAGACTTAAACGTCAACACGGATATAAATAGGACGTGCTGGAGGGACAGATTCATCACCCAGAGACTCCCTACACTATGGAACAGAATCCCAGTCCATGTGAGGCAGAGCCCCTCACTGACTCTGTTCAAGAGAAATCTTGACGAGTGGATGGGAGATCGTAGGTTTACCCCGGGAATCATCTCTGTGTCACTGCTGGACAGAGGCACAGCAATCTAATGGGTATAGTATTCTCATCCTAAGGGGTGGTGAAAGCCACACACACTCTGGCTAGGCTTATAAATGCCCTAGGGCAGATAGCCTAGTATGAACCTATGAACCTATGAACCTATGAACATCTCTTAATCCATTCTAGATTCATTTACTGACCCTATGTTTTAATCAGATGTTAACCAGACAGGCCCAACTGACACAAGAGTCCTTATTCAGGTGTGACCCATTACTGATGTCATTTTTAAGTGATTTTAAATGAGTAACCCAACCATGGCTACAAGATGAGGTGAACAGCTTTAATTTATGATAATCTTCTAGACGGATTTACTGTAGGGTCATAGTGTAACCTTGCTCTTATAAATTATCATTCTATGCAGTGTCAGACTGGGTATCATATATACAGCTAATGTCAAGTCTGAGCTATTTTATACAATTAATTGTTCCATATTATTTTTGTAGTATTGAACATTTAAATATCTTTCATAACCAAACATCCATTTTAGCCAATTATGGTATCAATAGAAACATTCCTGGGTATCACACACCAGCAATGTGTATGGATCTGAAGATTTTGAATTCTGAAGATCGAAAAGTGAAAATGTATAAAACAGTGACATGTTTACTAGTTTAATAAAGGTTAGGTGCTTAATCTCTACACTGTGATCTACCATCCAACAACAGAATGATATGGACAACTGGTCCCATGTCTACTACATGTCAACTTCTGCTGATGAGGAATCACCTACCCTTATTCTAGTCCATCAGCTTTCCAGTAGCTTGTACACTTCCTTTTAGCTCAAAATAGGGGGTACAAAGTAAGAAAAACGTTATGTTCACTACCTTTCCCTATAACTTCAGTTATATTATTGCTTGCTCTACTTTAAAGTTTCATCTTCCCATTATGTTTCTTTGGCTAACCTGTAAGTTTTCTATTTGAGGATTACTCTTTTCACTAGCTGGCCTTGAAGTGGAAGGTATAGCTCCCTCCCCTGAAAAGACTTACACTGAACCTTCTTCAATGTCTTCCTCTATGAAGGGTAGTTCTGAATAAAAATCTCAATTAGTGGCTCGGGCAACTGACAGAGTGTCAGGGAGGGATGGGTGTGCCTGTCCTAGGAGGGCAAGTGTTTGTCAATGACAGTCTCTAAGGTTAGGCATGGTCCATAGAGGAGAACTGACCTCAGATGGGCATGGTCTGTAGAGGGGAGTTGCCCTCAGACATACTCAATGAGCATGGAGATAGAAAAAGGCAAACTGGGTAGAGAATATAAAAAGAACCCTCAGATGGAAGCCACATAGCTGAGGCCCCTATACATCCATAGGATCATGACTGGCCCAGCATATACTGACATTAACTGGGTGCAGTAGGATAGGTGGTAGACCTGGCAAGGACATGGGGCAATGGGGGGTCAAGTCATACCACAAAGTCTGAGGGGGACAAAAAAATAAAAAAATAAAAAAACTCATTCTCCCTTCACTAGCTGTACCAGGGGAATTCTCTTGAGAATTGCCCCTTTCATTTGCTTTCTATTCTTCATTGGCAGAAATAGGTTTAGAACTCTGGATTTTCTTACTTTTCATACTGATTACCATTTATTTGACCTGAGGGTCTTCACTTAAGTGCCATCTTCTATTTTTATCATCTCTGCTTCTGTATTTATTAACACTTTTTTATAAATCTGTATGTAGGCATGCATCTTGTTCTGAATTTTATTTCAGAATTTTACAATAGTTTGCTTTCAGTTCCAGTGCTGACATATTTTACCACATCGGGCTTCTTTTTATCCATTGTGAGACAAGTTTCTTGAAACACAATATCCTTTTTACTACCTAACCACAATTAATTCTCTTCTCTTTTTTGCTTCTATGTTCATTCACTTCTCCTGATTTAGATTCTGGATCTCTGTCAAAATTGTCCCTCTTCTGCTGTACCCCATAGTCTTATACTGGATGGGTGCATTAAGATTTTGCTTTACCTCCTTATCAGGTGTGTTGGCCTGTCATACAAAGTAAGTAGATGTCCCAATATCTCACATTTCCATTGTGCTTTAAACTGGGGAAAATTTTTCTCTAATATAACAACATCATGAATTGTCTCAGAAACCACAGCTATGTGTAGGATGCAAAAGTTTTCCAAGGACTGATTTCAACATGAGTGATTGAATATTCCTTTTTATAATTGTAAATACATATCACCACCTTTTCTGTTACAGTCTTATGATTACAAATATAGGTAACTTTGACAAGGGTGGTCATGCTTCTGGAATCTAGCAGAGCATGAACTTCTCTTCCTTCCAAAAATACAATAAACTTTTTTAACTTTGTTGTAATTCATTGACAGAATGCTGACTCAGTAATATCAGCATCAGTTTGATCATATTCCATAGGAATAGTTTATTTTGACACATGCACACCGGTTTTCACAATTCCAGTACTGGTATTCTTCTCAGAATTAGTGAAGCAGAATCTGGCTATGTGACCCCTCCCTCTATATTTGAAACAAGTTCATTCATTACTTAATACTTGCTGCGTCACAGAAGATTACACATTTCTTACTTAAATTTAGATTTAAGAGCAAATAATTCAGTTACAAAAATCATTCACTAATAGTCATACCAAAGTCACTCACTTTGTAAGAGTGTTTGAGATCATTTTGCAACACACACTTTTTCTTATTAGGTAATGTTCATTTTAATCTGTCCACTGCTAAAATTTTTGACATTTTAATTTTAATGTTATTATCAGAATCTAACCATAGCTTTTAATGTGTTATAAATCATGCATCAGTAAGCCTTTGCTGGTTTATCAAAACTGAAATGCCAGTTGTGAAACTTTACAACCTCCACTTCTAAGGCTATCTCAGCCCAAACTAATAGGTTTTCATAGTGTAATCAGTCCCTTCCATGTCTGTATAAGTTTTTAATGTCTCTTTTGTTAAGTGGAAAGGGAATATTTTGTCCCATTATGAGTTATCCTGTTTTTCTTGTCAGGCATACATTTCAGAAGTTACCAAGTAAGACTCAGTGTCATCTTTATTTAATTTCTTAATGGCAGGTTAAGACTTCTGTGAATTGTATTAGCCTGTCCCCCTAATTGTTGTTATACTTACACAAGCTTCTGATTGTTTTCTACCTTAGATTCCACTAAGGGTTTCAACAAGTTCTCCACAGTTGTGGGTTAAGAAAGGAACACAGTAGATAAACAAAACTCTTGGCAGCAAGGCGAGCTGACACCAGATAACAACAGTAACTCCCAAATCATGGCACAGCAGAAAAATGTAAACTTTTCTCTCATAATTTTCTCTGGAAAACTAGCTGAAACATTCCAAGCACTCCGAGGCATAGGAATAGCTGGAAATTGTTTAGCAATTCCCTGATCAAATTGCCTTTGCATAAACCACCAATGTTAACTTTTCAAAACTAACTGGGGGCAGAAATGCATGCAAATACAGGCTTATTTCTTGGATACAGTGAAAAATATAGCACTCTTGGCATTTTACAGTTAAATTTATAGGTTCATAGGTTGATACTAGGCTATCTGCCCTACGGCATTTATAAGCCTAGCCAGAGTGTGTTTGGCTTTCGCCACCCTTTTAGATTCGTTGACTGTGCCTCTGTATAGTAGGTCACAAGAAGGTAGCCATATTAAGGTTAGTTTACTGTACCTCTGTCTAGCAAGGACACAGAAGAGATCCCAGGGGTAAACTTACGGTCTCCCATCCACTCGTCAAGATTTCTCTTGAATAGGGTCAGTGAGGGGCTCTGCCTAACATGGATTGGGATTTTGTTTCAGAGCGAGGGGAGCCTCTGGGATATGAATCTGTCCCTCCAGCATGTCCTATTTATTTCTGTGCTGAGGTTCAAGTCCCTGGAGCGTGTAGCTCTAAAGGATTTGGATTTCTTGAGGTGGAGCATGTCCATTAATTCTGGGTTGGACATGGCTTTATACGTCAGACACAGATTGCCTCTGAGTAGGCGGCATGCAACTGAGTAGAGCTAGAGTTTCTTTAGCTGAAGTGCATAGGGCATCTTTTGAGTCCCTTGATCCTCTTGGTGAGGTACTTTTGGGGTCTTTCCAGTTGCTGCAGGTGTCGGGTAAGGTACCCGGGTACCCGGTAATGGGGCATTGTATTAAATTATGGGCTTGATAAGTAATGAGTAGAGGGGCACAATGTCCTCTCTTGATCTAGATGTGAACCCTTTCATGATAAGGTGAGCCACATAGAAGGTCTTTCTAACTACCTTGGCAATGTGATTGTCAAAGGAGAGATTACTATCTACTTGGGTCCCCAAGTCCCTAATTACTTCTTCCGTACTTAATGGATTACCACCTATGTGGTAATTTGTGGGCACTTTGGTTTTCCCAAAGGGGATGACAATGCACTTTTGGCATTTAGCTTTAGGCCATGGCTCTGGCACCAGTTATCCATCTCTGTGAGGCCTGTTTGGAGGATGCTCATGTCAGCCGGAGAGTCAATTATGGCACCCAGTTTGCAGTCGTCTGCGAACTTTGTCAGCCATAGTCCACCCATGTTAGCCTGTACCTCGGAGAAATATATACCGAACAAGAGAGGTCCCAGGACTGAGCCTTGTGGGACACCACTTGTAACTGGTTTAGAGTCTGACATGGCACCTGCAATTCTGACCATGTGAGTTCTGTCCCTGAGCCAGTTAGCAACCCATCTTGTGACATAGGGGTTGATATTTAAGCTGGTGACCTTATTTATGATGCCCGAGTGGGGTATTGTGTCGAAGGCTTTTGCAAGGTCCACGTAGGCTGTGTGGACTACCTTCCCTTCATCTATGGCTTTGGTAACAGTTTCAAAGAAGTCGACCAGGTTCAAGAGGCAAGATCTGCTCTTAACAAAGCCAAATTGGGTAGGATCCAGTGTCTGGAGGTCCCCAATGTCCTCGTTTATGATTTCCATGATGATATGCTCCATAGCCTTGCAGACCAGGCTGGTCAGGCTTATAGGGCAATAGTTTCTGGGGTTGGTTGTGGCACCACCTTTGTGGAGCAGGACCACTGTTGCTGTATGCCATTCCTTGGGTATATATCCTGTAGTAAGGCTGAGATTGAACAGTGTCTTTAAGTGAGGGTTTAACTCTTCTTGGAGCTCATGTAAGCAGCCTGGGACACTGTCCGGTCCCACTGATGCTGTGTTTTTTGCTTTGGAGTGGGCAGCTCTCACCTCTGCATCTGTGATCACAGGGAGGCTACATTCTGTTGGGATAGACATTTGCTCTTTTGGAGTGGATGGGGGGGGGAGAAGTTTGCACTGAACCTTTCTGCCAGGATGTTGGCAATGTCTGTGGGTTCAGTGTATTTTTTATCATTTTGCACTAACTCAGAGCATACCTGGGAGTTGCCTCCCAGGTTTCTGACATAACTAAAGAAGGCCTTGTGATTATCCTTAGTGTCTTGTGCAATTTTTCTTTCAAAGCTTGCCTTAGATGATTTTATGAGGGATCATAGTTTCTTGCTAGTACTGATCAGAGATGCCTTCCCATTTTGGGATTTTGCTCTATCATCTAGTAGCTTCCTCCTTCTGTTATATAGCTTATTTATGGCCGGGGTCCACCAGACAAGTCCCCTGCCTTTGGAGGAGTGAGTCTTGGTTTTATTTGGGATAGCATGCTCCATACATTCCTGTAGGTGTCCATAGAAAGCTTTTGTAAAGGATTCTGTGTTTTGGGCCGTAGTTTCCACTGGCCCGGGGCCTTTGAAAGATTCCACCTCGGTTTTGAGAAGTGTGAAGTTTGCTTTTGAGACGTTCTTCACCATGGTTTCCTTGGCTAGAGGTGGGGGCGGAATATGGATGTCCAGTGAGATTAATTTATGGTCTGATCTTACCAATGAGGGGTATACCTCTGGTGTGGAACATAGAGACCCCATGTAGGTGATGACCAGGTCCAATATGTTTTCCCCTCTTGTGGGAGTGGTGACCAGTTGTTCCATAACATTTGAGTTTATAAATACTAGGAACCATTGAGCGAGGGTATTTGGGCTTGAGTAGTTTTCTCAGTCAATGTTTGGGTAGTTGAAGTCACCCAATATAATGGTGTTTAGACATTTACACTATTTACAATACTTTATATACATGTTTTATGGTCCTTAATGTCACTCAGTCTCTCACAGCCTTTCCCAGCAATGAGACCATTTATTGCAAGTCTGCAACTGTAGGCCTTGGCTAGAAATTCATTCCAGATCCTCAAAACTCATTGTCTGATCTTCATTTAGACCACATGCACAACAGTCCTCACTGGGCCATCAAATTCCAGCAACCATGAATCTTTAGGAAGAGTCCCTGTTCTACTCTGTGATAATCTTGTCAGTTGAGGAACCAGCTTTTTCTTCTGTTTCCAAACTACAGCCTTTTATATACCACACATAGACAATTAGTATCGCAGTACTCTATATAATATAACCAATTACCTGCATAATGGCTGTGAGAATTTAATGACATAAGTCACCTAGAAAGGCCTATTTCTCATTTTCTTATCCCCATTTTCCATACACATGTTACTGCATGTATGTGTATATATATATATCTATATCTATATATATATATATATATATATATATATATATATATATCTATATATATATATATATATATATATATATATATATATATATATATATATATATATAGATATATATATGGGTCTACTTCCCATAATTGAACATGGAAATGTTCATCTTTCATATGGCCGAGACCATATGATCAAACGTGAATGTTCAAAAATGTGAAAAAAAAAAAAAAAACTAAACAGTGCAAGCCCCCTGCACCCCCCACACCCACCACTATTTAAATATACCAACTCCGAGATCACACTACATTGCAGTAAAGGGAAATCTTTCCATTCCACAAAGCAATGCAGCATTTTAAGATTGTATGACTATTCAGTCAATAGTCACGTAAATTAGAGATCTGTGCTATTGCAAAAGTTCATTAAACTACAGTGCTTCATTACACACATGCACATATATGTACATATATCTATAAATAAATATATATATATATATATATATATATATATATATATATATATATATATATATATATATCTAGGCTTACTATCACTATGTCAAAAATTTAAAAAAAAGTGTTCTTATCAGCGAAGTGTTTTGCCGAAAGTACACAATTCCAAATGTTCCTAAAGTCGAAAAACAGCTGTTAATGTCAAAAATGTCGCTTGCGACAATTTCGACACTTAACAGCAATCCCACCCTTCCCATAACTCCCTAACTAACTAGCTTAAACTCACATTTATGCAGGGGGGCAAGCCCCCCTGCAATGGGGGCTGCGCCCCCCACACCCCCCTAACTTAATATTCCAACTCCGAGATCGCACTACAGTGAGGAAAGGGATGTATTTCCCTAACCGCACTGTACCGCAATCCCCTTACATGAACGAATGTTATAATTGCGAATGCGCAGTCCAATCACAATAACAACGTTCACTCACATAACCTGCCGAAATATGAAGTATTCTAACATATGTTGTTCGAATACTTCATAGCCGTGCAATTGCACGGTGAAATTATGATGGTAAACCTATATAGATATATGTATATATATAATATAGGAGTAACAAAACCAGTCCCAAGAATGTGTAGAAAAGCAATGCCCGTTGAAGATGGAAAGGTATAAAGTCACAAGCCCAAAACTGAATAAATCCGTTGATATACGAATAATGAAAATCACTCTGTATTCTGTTGTTAATGTCAGAGTGCAGTGTTCCACGCTGTTCAGCTTAAACCACCAACGATAGGCACACCTTGCTTATCAAAGCAAAGTTAAAAAGATAATTCCAAAATACAGTTCCAGCTGTTCAGCTCCAAGCTCAAATGGGAAACCCAAGCTGCTCACAAATAAGTCCTGATAACTTTTAAAAGTAAAACTCCGTCTAACAATGCTTGTATAACATCAACTTCAAAAACAAGCGTTAGGCGGATTCTAAAATGCAATACTTTTATTATAGAAAAAACGGCAAGCGCTTTTTGTTGGCTTGAAAAAGACTTGTGTCGAAAGCGCTTGCCGTTTTTTCTACAATAAAAGTATTGCATTTTAGAAAATGCCTAACGCTTGTTTTTGAAGTTGATGTTATACAAGCATTGTTAGACGGAGTTTTACTTTTAAAAGTTATCAGGACTTATTTGTGAGCAGCTTGGGTTGCCCATTTGAGCTTGGAGCTGAACAGCTGGAACTGTGTTTTGGAATTATCTTTTTAACTTTGCTTTGATAAGCAAGGTGTGCCTATCGTTGGTGGTTTAAGCTGAACAGCGTGGAACACTGCACTCTGACATTAACAACAGAATACAGAGTGATTTTCATTATTCGTATATCAACGGATTTATTCAGTTTTGGGCTTGTGACTTTATACCTTTCCATCTTCAACGGGCATTGCTTTTCTATATATATATATATATATATATATATATATATATATATATATATATATATATATATAATTATCATCATCATCATCCCCTTTTTCCCATTTACATGGGGTCGGGGTATCGTATTAACTGTCGCCAACTCTCTCGATTCAGTGCCACTCTCCTGCCTTCTTCAACACTCATGCCTGACTGTCGCAGATCTTCTTTCACACAATCCATCCACCTCTTTGCTTGATGCCCTCACTTCCTCTTACCTTCTTCCTGTCTGTCCCAAATCTCCCTCACCAGATTGTCTTCTGCTTTTCTACACATGTGCCCATACCATTGTAATCTGTTTTCATTGATCTTTTCTGCAATTGGAGCTACTTTGGCTTCTGCTCTTATGTCCTCATTTCTTCGCCTGTCCTGCAGTGTGCATCCTACCACCTTTCTCAGGCACTTAATTTCCATCACCTCTAGCTTCTTCAACTGTTCTGCCTTTACTGCCCAGGTTTCTGTACCATACAGTAGTACTGGTCGCACTACTGTCTTGTACACCTTACTTTTCAGTTTCTTTGGCATTCTTCTGTCATATACTACACCTGATACTCTATGCCAGTTGGCTGCAGCCCCTCTGATTCTAGCCTTGACCTCTTCATTCAGACTACACTTCTCCTCAACCACCCCTCCCAGATACTTGAAGCTGTTAACCTGTTCCACTATCTTCCCATCTATCTCTATTCTCAGCTTCTTCTGATTTCCCCAATCTGCTGCCATTACCACTGTCTTATCTGTGCTTAGTTTTATCACATGTGCCTTCAGATTTGCATTACATTCTCCTATCCTTTGCTGAAGTTCTAGATCAGAGTCTGCCTGTACTGCCACATCATCTGCATACAGCAGCTTTGTTGCTCTGACCCCTCCAACCTGTTTGCTGATGTAGTCCATTACCAGTATGAACAGCAGTGGGCTCAGAGCTGAACCCTGGTGTACACCCTCTCCCACTGGGAACCCCTCAGTGAGGCCAAACACTGTTCGTACTTGAGTCATTGGGTCCTTGTACATAGCCTGTACTAATTCTACCAATGTTTCTGGGACTTCAAACCACTGCAGTACTGCCCAGATCAGCTTTCTTGGGACCTTGTCATATGCTTTCTCCAAGTCTAGGAAAGCCCAGTTTGACTCTCTCCTCTTCTCTAGTTTCTTCTCAAGTATCTGTCTCAATGCAAACATCGGGTCAATTGTGCTGCATCCTGATCTGAATCCGAACTGTTCATCTCCCATCTTACATTCTACTATTCTGCGTATCCATTTATCAATCACTCTCTCCAGAACTTTCATGCAATGTGGTAGGAGTTTGATGCCTCTGTACTGTTCACAGTTGTGGATGTCCCTTTTGTTCTTGTACACTGGCACGAGTATGCTTATTCTCCAGTCATCTGGAATACGCCTTTCTCTCCACACTGCAATTAGTACCCTCAGGAGCCATTTCTCCCCTAGCTCACCCAGCATCTTTATCATATCTGCTGTGGCCTCATCTGAGCCTGCTGCTTTCCCTGACTTCATTTTCCTTAGTGCTGCTCTTACTTCTTCTAAGCTGGGCTCCTCTTCTACTCTCATTGTAGGTTGTTTCTGGGGCAGTACCGCTTCTGTGGGGTTTTCTTCATTCAGAAGCTGCTGGAAATACTCCTTCCATCTGCCTTTCATGTCCTGTGGACTGGTAAGCAGGCTGTTGCTGGCATCCCTTATGAAGAGTGTCTGACTATCTTCTTTATCTTTTTGTCTGTGCCTTGCAACCTGGTATAGTTTCTTTGTGCCCCTTACTGAGTCACTTTCCAGAAGCTGATAGAGTGCCTCTGATGCCCTATTCTTTGCTATTGCAACTTCTTTCTTAGTTTCTTTGTTAGCCAACCAGTAGTCCTTCCTAGCTTGGTCAGTCTTTTCAATCTCCCACTTCTTCCTGCACTCCTTCTTTCTTTTGATTACTTCCTGCACTTCTGCATTCCACCACCAGCTTTCCTTATGTATCTTATTTCCATACATGGCTCGGCCACATATCTTTTCTGTAGACCTAACACATGCTGCTTTTAGGCGCTGCCACTCTTCTTCATCTCCACCTATTTCCTCCTCTTCTTGGGGTGCTAGAGCCCTGAGTAATTCCTTGAACTGCTGTACTTTCTCTCCAGTCAACTTCCAGGTCTTCAGCCTGGTCTCTGTTGACCTTAGAGCCTTCTCTGACCACTGCTTGCAGCTGATTGTGGCAACTACTGGTTTATGCTGTGAACCGACTGTTTCACTGGGGATGACTTTGCAATCATGGATTCTATCCCAGTGCCTTTTCCTTACTAGGAGGAAGTCTACCTGAGTTGCATGTTGGCTACTCTTGTATGTGATCTTGTGACTGTCTCTCTTTCTGAACCATGTGTTGGCTACTATCAAGCCATTTGCCAGACAGAAGTCTAGAATGGCTTCTTCTTCTTTATTCCTGTTGCTCCACCCATGTGGACCCAGGCAGTCCTCATATCCTGTTCTGTCTTCCCAATATGTGCATTTAAGTCACCCATTATCAACACCAATTCATGTTGTCCTGCTTTATCTAGTAGGTCCTGCAACTGCTGTCTGAATGCACTCTTTTCCTCACTATCACAACCCTGCTGTGGGGCATAGGCTGAGATTATGAATACTGTCCTATCATTACACTGGAGTCTGATTGCCATGAGTCTTTCATTAATTCTGATGATATCCCTCACTGACTTCTGAAGCCTCTGTCTCACCACAATTCCTACACCATTTCTAGCCTGTCCACCACCTGAGTAGTACAGTCTGGATCCCAAGCCAAGTGGCTTTGTTGCACTGCCCTTCCATCTTGTCTCTTGGATACATAGGATGTTCAGCCTCCTCTGTATCATCATGTCATCCACTTCTAAGCTGCGTCCTGTCAGTGAACCTACATTAAGCGTAGCAATTCTTAGCTCATGTTTGGCAGGTTGGTTGGTTTTATGTCCAGCTTTCACTCAACAGAGCTATCCCAGTAACCCAGGCTGGGCAACTAGACACCGGCCAGCCAGTAGCCTATTGACCCAGGGCTGCTGGGCTTTTATGGTGGGCACAACCTGGCCAATAGGAGCACATATACCCCTCCCACCATTAGCATGGGTCCCTGGCGTGGGTCAGAGAGTAGGCCGGGTCCTCAACCCACTTATCACCGGTAACTACCCATGCCCATTTTTTGGCGACAGTCAACATGACCGAATCACCTAGAGCCATATTTTACACCGTCGAGTGGCTAGCCCTGCCACGGCACGCAGTTTGTGATCCGTGTTCTCCTAACTTGAGGATACTGCGCACCACAATAGATGCCCAAAGCGGTTGGTCTTTTTACAACTCTTCCCCCCATTGGGCACCATGTAGAGTCTGTGCTGCTTCCCACAGCTCCATTCATTGGTGAGTTTGAGATGGAAACACTCAGCATGTTTTTCGAACATGGGAAAAACCCCACGGAGACACAGAGAGAACATGCAAACTCCAAACAGGCATTAGTCGGAGGTCAGGATCAAACCTTGTACATGCTGCCATGTTAAATATAATTCTACCATCCCAAGTTGTGATGCTGACCTTTATTACCTTGCCTCAATCAAGAGTCTCTGGAGACACACCTCTTACTCTTTAAGCACAAGAAATAGGGAAAAACCTAAAATAATGTGGGGACAAAAGCTCAAAAATAGGGACAAATTTTAAATATTGCTTCTAAAAAACTTAGAAAGTTGCTAGAATAAAAGGTTTTGTGTTACCATGCATTTTCTGAAGTATATGAAGTCTGAAACTCAAATGTCTGTCATTATTTAATTAATTAAATTCTCACTGATTTACCAGAAAACCATAAATTTTATGAGGCACAGACCAGAAAAATAAGTCAAAAATCTGGACATTCTGCAAAAATCTGGACAGTTGAGATGTATGTCTGGAGATGCAGTACAGCCATTCCATTAATGGGATGGCCTTTTCACTGAGTTTATTACCACAGTATAAATGATTGTTGTATAACTTGTGATATAGGGCATATGCTGACAGCTTGAAAGATGTATGGTTTAATTCCATGGAGAGAGATGGTAACAAAGTATCTCTGTGTAACTTGGATCACTGTTTTGACATCTGTGCTAAACATTTTTAAATGTTCTTCTGCACTGAGGGCACCTGGCTACAGATACAGGCTTGTGAAACTAAGCTAAAGAATAAAACTATTCTCTGCCCATTAAGATATTGTTTTAAAGGTATGATTTTTAATACTTTCCCAGATAATATGCATGAATTAACCTATTCCATATTGCATTTCAAATGTTCCAAAGTAGAGACCTTTATTACATTCAGACCTCAACTCAAAATGAGATAATAATTAATGCAAATATCTAAGGATATTTGCTATCAAAATTAAGGAAGCTACTTTTAAAGGTTAAGCTGCCTAAGACAGCAGATACTTATGTATTAACATAGTACAAACAAAAAAAGGAGTAGATATACTGTAGGCACACCTACTGGTGAGGAGTCAGATAAGCATTTTATCCATATTTAGTTAACATCTTTAGGGAAAAAACTGTAAAAACAAGCATATTGATAATTGTTCACGATTTTCACTCCAGAACATTTCTGGCAGCTTTCTTTATAAATGTTATTTATGAAGTGATAAAATAAAGCATCTTATTACTACTAATGTTGCATTTGTAAGAAGTGATATTTGAGTATAAAAGTAATAAACTAACAAGTAAAATCTTTTTATTATCATTGTAAAACTAAGAAGCGCTGGTATAAAACAGAAGATAATGCTTAATCCAACAATGTTTATTAGGAAACCATACTCCAAGAGGTACATACAATTATGATGCAAATCTAAAACACAAGAGTTACTACATGTGGACGTTTAATGTCTTGCAGTTGTTGACCAGATATTATTATGATTTATAATATGCAGATTTCTTCTTATTTATTTGTTTTTATTTTTTCTATTCATTTTTACATTTATTCAACAGTTAGATAAGCTGATCAACTTATTCTTGTCAGTGCACTTTCAAATACAATACTGATGTGTTTTCATTGAGCAGAATTGTTTAATTATATATAATTAGGGGACATAACCCAGAGTAATACATTAATAGTATTATTGAAATGTGTTATTTATGTAACATGACTAATTAATATTTGCAGTGTCCTTAAGAAGCAGGTTGGAGTAATAGATAATGTTCTCATCTTTATTACAGATAGTTATGTGAGATGCATAATTACACAGATAATACATACAGAATTGATCAAAGCTAGATAACAAAAACATTGATTTTCTTACACAAAATGAGGTACAGCACAATTGTTTGTCTTTTTGGCTTTTCCCGGTTAGGGGTCGCCACAGCGGAACTCCGGTCCGCTAGGGTACAGCACAATATCTGTAAATAAAAATTTTATTTATTTAGCTCAGTGCAGGTCATGCTGCTCTTTTTGTGTAGGAAAAACCAACTGTTGGTTGAAAGACAGGATTTTAAAGCATCTTTAAGCAATACGTTTGGGTGATATTCATAATGCCTTATGCCAACATATTAAGAGCAATGAAGGGCATGTATTTAATTTTATGGTATTGCCGGTTGTAAAGTTGAACACTGGGGAGGAGGGGTGATATTGTAAATTTGACTGAATATAATGAAGCCAAATGGATTATTGAGCTAAGGGCTGATAAGTTTCCTGGCCTGACTGGTGTTGTACCTCTGAAACCCGCCCTGAAGAGGCAGAGAGTCCATTATTGAGATTTTATTGGTTGTTGCTGCTTTTTAAATACTGAATTTGATGCTTTGTTAATTGTCTGATGAAGGGTTTTTACCTGAAAGTGCTTATATGTTTCTATTGCTTTATTAAAGAAGCTGCTATCTTATCCATCAGCCTGGTCATCTGGTGCTTTTTTATATGGATTTTGTGGTTTAGCAAACTGGACCTTTGGTGAGGAGAACTTCGTAGTCTATTTGTTATTTCTTGGTCAGTTACTAAACCCAGCATACAGAAGAGCTGTTGCCATTAATGCTTTTCTGATTAGACTGTATCATGAGCTACCTTTAATATCCCATCTCTCCCCACAAACACTTTCACACTGCAAGCCACTGAAAACAAAATTCTAAGGTCATCAGTCCCCCCTTCCCCATGTAAATTATTGCTATACAACTGAGAAATAAATAGTTGCCACTTATGGCCAGCACCATTTTTTTGTTAAATTCTCTTACTTTTAAAATGACTATACAGGACTTACTTTCCATATCTGCAAAGCACACATCTCTAACTCCAATGCATATTCTTTGAGAGATTACTCAATGTGCTCGGCTACCGAGATCTCCCTTTATACTTAACAGTGTAGAAAAGGCAATAAGACATTGGATAGCATTCAAATATAAAAAAGATAACAGCATAATTAGCAAAATATACTAAATTAAATCTTTCAAAGGCACTGAATTCTGTGTATAATTCTATAAAACATAATCAAATATTCCATTGACTCTGTGAGTACATTAATCCTTAATGACTACCTCAATAGATAACACTGTATATATGGCTGTTCATGAAAATTGGACCATCATATTAGTTGTGTCCAAACTGTAGATGTTCCTGCACATCTTTTATAGCTATTTATACTCATGGGTATATACAGACACAAACAGTGCAGCTTGGTGAGCAATGACATAAAGGAGCGGGGATTCAGAGATGCACATAGTATGTTGATGCATGTGGAAAAATAGTACTGTATGTATTGTATAATCCATGCAAAAAAGGGTCATTATGGCAATGTGAAGTATCATGTATACAAACGACAAACTCAAACAAGGTTGAGAAAAGAACATGACTGCTTGCCAGAGGAGTCAGGCCAGGCTTTCTAGAGAGCAGAATAAGGGTACTACATTTCTGGCAGTACTGTATAGCTTTACCTAATCTGTTTGTCACAGCACTAAGCATACTGTATTTATTGTGTGCATAACATTCAACCATTGCTTATTTGTTCATTGGCTTTGTGTATTAGTGACTCCTCCAGTTACTGTTTTACTGTCCTAAACTGTGTCCAGTTATTCCTGCATTAGTGCACCTGCTTCATCATCTTTTACATACAATTGTCACTATTGCCATTGTTTTACATTGCTTTGATGACTGTTTTTCTTCTTCAATGTTTTGTTTTAATAAACTGTAACACATCAAACTGGCCACTGCATTTGAGCCCTGTTTTATATTTTCACTTTTTCATTTTTTTTTAATTATGTTGCTTTGTTGTTATTTTCTCCATTTATTCTCTTTTTTTCTGCAGTATCAGCCATGGAATAGGTTGAGGTGACATGGCAGCCAAAATTCCATGCACTGACCACCACTCCAATTGCTGGGTCCCCAGCAATCCCCAGGCCTGCCTTTCTGCAGGCTGATAGGCAACCTAAAGGACTCTCTGGTGGCCACCATTTCTGTTCCTCCAGTAGGTAGAGTAGGCTTATCATAAGACAGGGATGTGGTGGCACCCTCTTGGGTTGTCTCTCATAAAGTTTGGTTTCTGGTGTGGACTGAGGTGGACTGGTAGCTTAATGCCTACACTGACATCTTGGAACATTTCCTCATGTGACTGGCATCAGGCCAAGAGAGCCCACCCATGATTTCAGTTGCTGAGGTGACCAACTTCTGAGTGGACTCCACTCTTGACTAGCTTGGCAGGTTATCCTCACCTCACTATATCTTCCATCATGATGTTTCCTTCCTTGAGTGTCACTCCCCATCCCCTGCCTGTAGTCTAGTCTTCCCAACTGTCCATCCTCCATTTGTAGCATTACCTCCCCAGTGAGTTTGTCTGTCTCTGTTGCCATCCAAATACCCTCCTTCCTACCTTTACCTTCCCAGTGCTACCTTTCTCCTCTTCCCTTCTTCTAAAAATAAAAAAGGCTGTTTTCCCACAAAAAACATACACTTCATCACCCACCCCCAAGATGAGTGAGCATTTGAACGAGCCTAAACTCAGGTATGCTACATGAATGCTGAGACCCCACATAGCATGTTCTCCTCAGTTGTATGGTGATTGCTGTTTTTATGACTGCAAGGTTTCAATTTGCTATCCGTGACATGCTGGTGCTACATCAGTATGTATGCATACCGAATCGCCATCAGCCTACATCATGCCATCTTCACAGTGCCATTTCCTGCAGTGCGATTGTGTTGCATGTCTTCCTGCATATACCCTGTGTCTTTAACCAACCATTTGTATTTCACATTTCTATCAACCAATCCCCATACACATACTCTAAACTTCACAGTTTCTTGATCTTTTGCTGTCTATTTCTTGATGCAATGTTGGTCTCTAGCCTCTTGTTCTAACCAATGCAACTTATGTACATTCAGTCTTAAATTGTTAGGTGTTTTTTAGTTTGCTTTGTAAAGATTATAATTTGGATTGTCACTTATGCTGCTTTTGCTTACAGGATTAACTCTAATATTATTGCATTATACTGTTTTGAAATGACTGTACTGGATTGTCTTAGAATTGCTTTTTGTTACTGTAATTTGTTTTGTGAATGCCATTGTAGCTGAAAAGGGTCTGCAGACCAGCCCACCTACCCACTTAACAACAACAGTAATAAGCAAATGAATAAATAAATAGTGTGAGTGAGGCACATATTGTGTAGGTATAAGCAGAACCCCATCACGGTGGCATAGTGCAGAGCTGTCTTACTGTAAAAGGGATCAAACTGTGAACATAGGATACTGTGGGAATTACATGCCAAAAGGGCATGGGTGCGGTACTAAAACCAGAGGAATGTGTGAAGCTGTGCATAGCAATAACTGCAGCTGTTAACCAGGTTCATAAAGTGTGTGTGGGGCAGGGCACTGTTATACACTCGTGCAGGACACAGAGTAGCACATACACCAGCTCAATGATATGTCTTTTCCTTCAGGTGTACAGGTACTAGGAAGGCTACTTGAGAAAAGTTCACTAGCAAAGAGAATGAAGTGCTGCTACAGGCCCTCTGCACTCATGGCATGCATCTCTTGGGCAAAAGTGCTGCAGAAAAATATTATCCAGAGCAGATTTGGCAGGGACTGGTGCAGGAAGTGAGTGCTGTAAGGTATGATGATATAGTCACATTTTATACAACCCTGCAGGTAGTGGACCACCAACATCCACCATTGCAGAGACCCCTGTAAAGGTGCTAATTGAGCACACAACCTCAACAGAGCATGATAGACATCCTGTATCTGAGAGCACAACCTAGGTTCCACCTGTGTTCCCAGCCCAAAGAGAATCTGCCATGTGCACCACCTCTGAGGTGAACATACCCCCTTCCCATAAGGAAGATATGCAGCACTGCCATTAACCCACAATTGTTCCCGATATGACTATGACACAATAAATCAAACACTAGATCTAAACGTGTGTAATCCAGGCACATATGTGTGATGTGCATAGCATTGTGGAGATGGTGGGTGTGTTGCAATACTTATCGGACAGGATTCACCAACTGAAAAGTGAGCTAGAATTTAGAGGAAGAAAGTAAACATTGCTGCTGAGGTTTCTAGTGGAAAATGTATCCTCCATTGTTATATATATGAGACACACTGTAACTGCCATCTGACTTCTGCAGGCAATGCAGTCGATGCTTATAAGAGGCTTCAGAGAAGAGATGGTCAGGTACAGGCCATTTCCAGTCAGACTGCACAAACAATAAGTGGGATTGCATCAGTATCACCTGTGGGCACAAGATCTGCCACCCCTGGTTATGGGCATTGTCCAGGTCATGAGCAGCATCATTCCACAGGCTCAACACATAGGACACCTTATCCAGGTCCATGAACCTGGTCCTGTAGTTCTACCACTTCCCTGCCACAGACCGAATCCAACTTGATACTTGAAGCCAAAATAGTGAACACAATTGTTGCATTATGGCAGCAGACCACCACTTGAAGATGTAATCCCTGACTCCCACCACCTTCCAGAGTACATGGTTGCCATTTTCATCTCTCATGACCCTATCCCATATTTTACTGGTGCAGTCCCCTGTTACTGTATCTCTAACACCTGCACAAGTATGATGAATGTGCCTTTCCCATCCCTTGCCCTATATGTGCATGGCGATGTTAATGCACAGCATGACTAGCCTATGTACATCTCTGAGTGGCCTGGCTGTGCTACTACATACATCTTTCTATTCAGTGCTGTCTATATTGTGGCCCACAGTGGTGAACTGGATGCCACCTTTCAGCCAGTGGTGCACTGTACTGCATCTAGCCCCTCCTCAGCTGGGATGCTGCTGCTGCATGTTCCTCCCCTGACTCTCTACCCCACTCTGATGCTGCTGCTGCTGTGAGATGTATAGCAGGTCCTGTCATGATTTTCCATCTGTTGTCCCATTTGTTTATACAATACCATGATTTGGAGCATAGCGCTTACAACAAACATCTTGCTAAATATATCCAAATTATATTGCAGTGTCCTTCCTCAAGTGTTTAAACATCTCAAGCCATCTCTCTTCAATAGTCTGAAGTCCCACTCCACTATATCATGTGTTTTTGTATGGTCTGCATTAGAGGACATGTCCTGCGTATTCTGACAAATGTGTATTAGGGTCATCAACCAGGGCTCTTGGGCATATTCCACAATTCTTGCAACAAACAACTGACATCATATTATATATGAGCTGCTCCCAGCATGCACAATGTCTGTGTTTATAGGCCTGTCTATCTGTTATGTGTGTATATCTTCCAACCAGTGGAGCCTGTAGGACACCCTGTCTCAGGAAATGCTGATGTAGTTCAGATGTGTGCTATACACGTGAATCATGTCCACTACCTGGGCAATGCGTAGATACATTATGAATAATGGCCTGGGCATTGCACACCACCTGTCAAATCAGGGACTGGAAGACTTTTGTCTTTATGAAATGCAGGCATTCTAGCCATGGTGGGGCTCTGAAAACAAAATTGGTGCAGTCTTTGACTTGCAGGCCCTCAGAGAAACAGGCTGTCATATAAAATGCCTGCATGGTAAAGGGTTATCTTCTCTACTATTCTAGAGAAACAGACATGCTTTGACACATGTTGTAGCATAATGTCAGGGAACTGGTTTAGGATTTGCTAAACTGATACCTCCAATATCCCCAACATACCACTGCAGGTCACTGGAATGTCCCTATAGCTAAAACAGTTAATGCTACAATGATTTATGTGTCCTCAGGAATGGACATGCTACCCTTACCTCTCAATTCCACTTGTATGCAGTACAGTTTGACAAGGTCCATTACAATAACTTTGTCCACTCAGAAATGATCCATAATATATTGGTTTGTCAGGTGGTAGCACATCAACCACTGCCTGTCCCTCCTGCTGGGACAGAGATGGCCATAGCTTACAGCACTGCGAGCACTGGTTATAACGGTAGCTCCCAATACATGCTCATGCTGTTGTGCTAGCAGTACTACTATTCTTATCATGGCTACCATAATAAACACCATGAATCTTGCAATTCAAAATAGATAAACATAACCATGCAGCTTTTTATTTGTCTCTGAATCAGTCCAACATTTTGGGTTCCTTCATTTGCATATACAGTGTGGCTCACTTGCATGACTTTCCTCATTTATATTTCATTATACACTCATTAGCATGTGTTACATGTCATTGCTCAGCTGAACTTTGACTTAGAATAGCACACACCCCACACATAGCTGCTACCTGTGTTGTTAACCATCTATAAATTCCAGCCTAATTGCTTAATCACATCATTGTTTCTGAAAACACTTCAGTTTAATATTACTGCTTCTTTAATAATGATTTTTAAGTATATTGCTGGTAAAACTTTCACTGAACTATCAAACCTCCTAACCCTCAACCAACTTACACTAGCCCATTCCATCCTATACCACAACGACAACTGCCCTACTATTAGTAAGCGAGTTCAGCAGCGCTCTCAGATCCTCCAAGCAATTACTTTTAAAAACAACCAAGTCCCAATAATAGCCACAGGGATTCCTTATACTCCAGCACTATAGCTAAAACCTGGAATATGATTCCACAAAACATACTAAGCACTAACAACCCTGCCAACTTCATGCTTCTGCTCAGGGTACACTTAAACAATTCCTGGCTCTGTTCCTGTTGTAAACCAGGCTAATTGTGTTGCCTACATAGTCTACTTCCACTATGTACCCCACTCTGTCCTCGCCTGTCTCAACTCTCTACATAGTTTCTATCCACTGCACACCCCACTCTGGTCTATCTATCACCTGCCTACTACTCAAACCTTAACATTCATATGCTTGTATTTCTAATTGATACATACTTTTGTTCTTTTCTTATCTATGTATTAAACAGTTATCTACTCTGCTGATGAATGAAACAGTTATCTACTTTTATTTAAATCTTTGTTTAATGTATTAATTACTTCTTGCAGTTTTACCTGAATCAGATGTGGAATTTTTTGTCTTAGCTTTTTGTTTGTAACAGTTATCATCCTTGTTAAATATTGTTAAATGCATTATCCATCTTGTAACTTTCATCTTGTATTTTTTGAGCTTTTCTTTTGCCAGCCTCCACTGAAAATGGGCCTTTCAGCCCAATCAAATTTTCCTGGTAAACAAATGCAAATAAATTGATTTAGAACATTCTACATTTAATTTGAAGCAGAGATTCTTACATTTTAATGTAGTATTCATTTCTGTTGCACCTTTACTTCCCCATGCAGTACTTTCAGGTCCGATGTATTCTTGGTTAGCTCACAGTGTTATGATGCTATGTTTCCTACATAAGAGAAAGAAATTTACAAGCTGTGTGACATGGTCAGGACAGTATGTAACTGTATAATCTACCTAGCTTTGTATTTTAAGGCAATAATCCATGACTATGCATGCATATATCAGGATTTAGCCACAGTTGGAATGGTTCGAACATGAGAGTGAAGCCCAAGTAATTAAACAAAGCCACCCATTAGAAATTGTGATATACCCACAAACAGGAGTGGATTATTGCTTTTATACAATAACATTATTTAAGAAAGAAATTACTTGCTGTTCTTAAATAATGCAATTGTATAACGGGAATTCTGTCTTCTTCCACATTGCCTTCATTATTCTGAAGTACTGTCTATGCGTGTGGGACTTACTTTCCCATACTTGCACAGTACATCAGTGTAGGAGGATCAGAGAAAACAGAACCTCCATTGCTGTTTGTTTTCTATTTTTTTAACTGTTTTAAAACCAGACATTCACAGGGGCAACTCAAAGATATGAGGAAAATTAGGTATGTTTCTGTTTTAGTTTTGCAGAACATACCTGATTTTTTTCTCCTATTTTGGTGTGTTTTCCATATGCCAATAGAAAACTCTAGCTGCTCAATGGTACTTCAGGGGTCAGACTTTTTTCTATTGATATAAGCGTGATTTACAACAAGCATGCTGGTTGGGTTGTCCAATCAGTGTGTTCATTTTTGAATAGGAATGGTCCATTATTGTATAATATATGGAAAGGGTGTTCTGCATTTTACAAATCCACAGCAACAGTTATTTGTTATTTTTTCAGTCTTTACATCCCCTCTACCTGCTGACCACCTGAACTCCCAGTCTAGTCATTACGAAGGGTCACCTACCAAGTAGCTATAAGGGAATTTGCTATACTTTGCATCTGTTTTCACCACATGACAACCTGACAAAAGAGCTGTCCAACAATGCTTGTCTGCAGTAACATGCTTGTATTTATGCATGCACAAAATCCTGTCATCATGCTGCTTGGTGGGTGTGCAAGTACTTATTTCTATGAATTGCCCTTCTCATGACACTCATCCTCTACCAGGTGTCAGCCCTGCTGCAGACCAAGGTGTCTTCACTATCCCAGGATAGGCTGCTTGTTAACAGCTGATCAAAACACACCCACTCTTGTGTCAAAGCTGTATCTCCCTGCATCATGGAGCCACATAGTTATTTATTATAGTCCTATATTTTAAATAAAGGGTGTCAGCAAATATTTTTAAATCTCCTGCATTCATATCTGAGCAGAATCTCCTGCATTAATAGCAGCATTTTGAAGAAAACTGTGCTGAAGCAAGATTTGCAGATGTACTAGTTCAAAATCAAGTACAATGACTGACTATTAACATTCAAAAACAAGCACGCTGATTGGTCAGTCCAACCAGCGTGCCTGTTGTAAATCAAGCATATACCAATGGGAAAAGGTTTGGTTGTCCAGACTTTCTTCCATTAATATATCCTATAGCTTTTTAAGTTTTCTTCGTCATAAAAAAAAAAAAAAAAAAAAAAAAAATTAGAAATCCAGACAGTCCAGAGGTACGAGAGAGACAGTATAAAGAAAATACTAGGAAAATCAGTTACGGTATTCAAAACTAAGGAAACTTACCTGATTTACCTTGTATTTTCTCCATCCTATCTTTCTCATACCTCTTAAGTTTCCAAATTTCAACCTTTATTAAAAAAAAAGGAGCAACAGAGATCTTCTTTCTCTCTTGCTTCCTTTACACAGAACTGATGTACTGTGTAAGTGTGGGAAGAAAGCCCCAGGATACCAGTGAAAAATGTGGAAGAGCATCACACTGCCCTTATACAAGGACATTATTTAAGAAAAGTAAGTAACTTTTTTCTTCAATAATGTCATTGTATAATAGCAATACCCATGGCTAGGTGTGGGTAATGCTGGATTTAGGCATGGTTGGCTATATTTAGTCACCTGGGCTTCAGCCTTGTGACCAAACCATGCCAATCGTGGGTAAGTCCAGCATTACCCACAGCCAGCAGTGGGTTATTGCTATATCAATATTTCTTTTAATAGTTCACACCTCAAATAGGAGTCCTACAGAGAAAAATATGTTTTTCCCCGTTCATGAGTTTCTTTTCATGCAGAAAAGGGCAATGGGAATTTTTCTCTAAATGTTATCAACAAAGTTTCTTCAGACTATTTTAGTTGATACTTATTTATCATATTTGCGATGAAGAGAGGAGAGGATTTTTTTAAATTTTCACTTATTTCAAGCCTGCAAAGTCCCATGAGATCTTGGTGTAGATGTAGAACATTACATTCGAAACAGTAGATTTTTTTGTAATAAGAGTCTTGGAAAGTAAGTGTTTTAAGTAAAAGAAATTATTGTTTTCTGTAAAGGAAAACAAACGTAGGAGGTGTGCCTTCTTTTTGACTAAGTGTATTATAAAAGGGTAATTTACTCTTGCATATTTTGTTCTCATGATCTTCAACCCTGAACATAAAAGCTAGGCTGCAACCACTTTTTCTGTATTTCTGCACTTTAGCTATTGGATGAGTTCTTATTTAACTTTTGGTATGAGTGTATGTGGGAAATGCTGTGAGTATATATATATATATATATATATATATATTTTTTTTTTTTTTTTTTTTTTTTTCATTACCTATTCTATGAAATGGACCTTTCCTGATGTACATATTCCTCCTTCTGTACTGAAACTACAGTTTCCACTGTTTTCATAGTCGTTTCAAGAATTTGTCTTATTTCTAGAATTCCAGTAACTGCAAGAGCAAAAAAAAATAGATCCAAGAGTTGTATTTTAATTGTAAATGTCCAAATACTGAGCAGAATGCATTTCCATGTGCTTCTTGTTTGCATGAGGGTATGTTCATAAGTTTGTAGTCTTAACTATTCATTTCTTTTTCATTTTTATGTGAAAAAATGTATGAGCTCAAAATAGAATCCCTGGGAACACCAGAAAACATATTTATCTTATTTAACATTTGGTATTTCATAATATTATTTATTTATCAGGGAAGTAAGCAAATTGTGAACCCTTTTCTGATATCATCAGACCACTAAGTCATGGTCAGTAGCCATGTATTTGGAAAGTTAAAACGAATAAATCAACCTCTGCAATGTCTTTTTGGAGAAGCAATGAAGCAGTATTTCCCAGAAGACTATGCAGACATGAAGCACACATACAGACTCCATGCAAACTTTAACCTGAATTCTGGATTGAACCCCAGAACCTGAAGCCATAAGGCAACTGCACTAATTACTGCAACATCAAGCTGTGAGCGGGATGTGTAATGTATTTGACCATATTTTGTGAGGAAGTATTGGCCATGAAAGTGGTAAACAATTAGATTATGGTACAGCAAGTCTGACGTATGATATTAGTAAAGCCAACATCCATAGTTTTCAACTGTCATTGATTTTACCGTACATTTTTGCCCCGTCCCTCAGAAAATATTTGATTTTCTAGTAAATCACTGAGGATTAAAGTCAGTTAATCATGCCAGGTGTTAGAGTTTCATAGTTTTTATTTAAAAAAAGTGAGTGTTGATGTAAAACATGTTGTCCTGTTTGTGATTTTGGGCCTTTGTACCCCCCCAAATTAATTTTGGCTTTGTCTGTGATTCTTAAGTAAAGAAGATGCAAACTGTATTAGGGGCTTTAAGAACAAGAGTGATACACTAAGTTATAAATATATCAGTGCTGTCCTCTTCCTCTGGAGTTCCGTGTTTGTGCAGGAACCATAATCACATCATTTGATACACCAAATAAAGTGTTCTGACCCGTTCAAAGTGTAGGTTTTGACCAGCGCAGTAAGTAGAAAATAAGACTGGTTACTGTTTTACAATCTCTCAACAAAAGTCTTGACTTCGGGAAACTGGCAGGTAGTGCAGGCTAAGGGCTGTCATTCCAGAAGAAATGGAAGGAAGTTGAAAGATCCCAAATGAAAAAGGCATTAACTGCCACCCATCCCCACCCAGTTATAAGCTTCATATTACCTTTTATATACAGTTAGAAGTGCTACTGTTTGAGACCATATCTGACAAAAATATAGCTTAAATGCTGCTAGCAATTCAGCAGTCACATACTGACAACACCACAATGTTTGTACGTCTCTTTACTCCCATAGCCATTACTAAATACATTGTGCCTTGTACTAACTTGTCTGTACGTTACAACATCTCCCCACTACTTCATCCTGAAGTGGCATGGTTTTAAACTGTACTAACCTGTCTAATATCAGACACAAATAATAGCAAAGATAGGTTTGCTAAAACTGTATAAAGCGAGATTTGCTTGCAGAAACATGTCATGGGCTTCTTATAACATCTAAGGGTAATTTAAGCTGTAACCTTGGCTTAGCTGCAGTATCCTCCTGTTCTGGCCAGACTCACATTTGGAAACTGGAATTGTTATGAACTTAGATACAAAACAGTGTACTCCAATTTATACCTGTACTGCAGTGAAGGCGTCAACATACAATTGGATTAAACAAGCATTAGCAAATGACAAGGAAAATTCATCTGTGATAAGAGTTTCGTAAACATGGCTAGAAAATTTCAAGAAAATTAATCTGTGTTGACAAGATTTTTGAATAAATAACAATTCTGACTTTAAAATATGTAAAATAAACTCTTTTCCTATCTTTGTTAGATAAAGTAAACTAGCGCAATAACCTAAATATCTTACATAAATAATATGAGATATATAAGTAGCGAGTTTATAGTAAGGCAATGCATTCCTTCATCTAATTACTTTTAAGGAAAGTTAATTGATTTTTTGTCACACTGCTTTTCTATCCCTGAATGGAGATTTTAACCCTACTTGCTTAACAGGCAGTTATTTTTGGCTTAGCTGCTCACAAAAACAGAAAGTACAATAAACTGTAAAAAAGGAAGATGATGTTCCATAAGAAAGTGTGTGTGTGTGTGTGTGTGTGTGTGTGTGTGTGTGTGTGTGTGTGTGTGTGTGTGTGTGTGTGTGTGTGTGTGTTTGTTTCTCTCTCTCTCTATCTCTCTCTCCCTCTCTCACACTTTTTTTTGAGAGCACAGCTGTTGGCCCAGGTTCTTGATTCACTGTGGGAAGCAAAGCACAAGGAAGTTAAAAGTGGCTCTTTGTGGTTTGATAAAGGTGCCAGTAGGAACTGAATAGTTCTCAGTTCTGAGACTGTGGGAGAGGTTATTTTAAGGCAAAGATTCCCTACTGCGGGAACTGAATACGTTCCCCTTTCCTTTCCTCTTGTTTCGATTGCTTGCAGGAAAAATGAATAGAGAACTGAATTGTCCTCCAGCTACTGGAAGACTATTGCTTAAGCCCTCCTATGGGAAAACAGTTTAGTAATAAAGCACAAACCAAGTGAGAGCTATAGAATGCCTCAAAAGGTTTTCAAATGGAGGATCTTTAGAGCTCAAACTTTATAGCTCCGCTGGGCAGCATATTGTGTTTTCTTTCAACTCTTGGGCCACTGCTCATTTTGGTCAAAATACTTCAGCCCAATGGTCAACAGTAAATCATTTTGCAAAACTGACCTATAACACAGGTTATTGACATTATTTTGTTTTAAGAATTTGCACAATTCTCCCTTAGTAACCATTGTTTTTCCTGCTTTTGAAAGAACTAACAAGTATTTTTCAGAGCATGTCACAATGCTTAATGAGCAGCATTTGAACCAAGCTATGTTACAAACAAAAAAGGCCTTTGATTCCCCTTTTCTTTGCATTCTTTGGAATGTTATGCCTGTTCTTGTTTGCGGCCTTTAATTAGACAAGTCTTTTTCATAACAACCATTATCCGCACAAGTAAATTATCCTTCTGGATGCCCCTGCTGCAACACATGCACACCTACAAGCACAGTTCTGTGGCATGGCAGACACCACCCAATGCTGTGAAAAGTTCTATGACCCTATGCCCCCTGACTCATACATAATACTTTGAAAGCAACATTCAGTCACTCTGAATACATCAGAACAAATTTCCTCAGCAAACACATGTTCATATTTACAACCTTTCTAAGATATGCAGAGGAGAAGGATGACAGAAAGGCTCACTATAGTATTCAATCTGTTACATGGTCTTGTGAGCCTGTGACAATGCCTACATAATGCTGTTGTGTTTGCAGTCTCTTGTGGAACTAACATTTGTAGTATGGAAATGGCAAATACCGGCCTAATGAAAACAGTTCAAACACATTCACATTTCTGAACAAGGTTACATTTTAACTGATTTTACTCTTGTATAGGCACTCAGCTGTATTTGACAAAGCTTTTGTAAGCCTGCAGTAACAGAAAAATCTGAATTTCTATTGCCATACTGTTTTATATATATATATATATATATATATATATATATATATATATATATATATATGAGAGAGTAGGAAGAGCAGGAAGAATTTGGCCATTTGTTGTACATACCTCAACACTGAGAAAGGCATGCAGTGAAAACCCAGTGTAAATTCTATGTCCATTGTGATATCTATAATGCCTTTCAGAAATTAAGCACATAAAAGAGTCAACAGCTTCACAAATTCTGTATTATACACAGGATACATTACAGCAGTAAAACCTCAGGATTTTATTGATAATATGGTATCTTTCTACAAAATTTCAGGTGATCCATACAGCTTTAAACAAAGGAAACAGCAGAGATAAGTAAATTATAAGGTACTTATATATTATTGCAACCAGATTTTTGTGGTTGCAAATTTACAATACTTCTGTAGAATCAAGTTCACGAACCACTGTAAGGTGGTATTCAGAGTCTGTTTTTTGTTGTGGACTACCTTTGCATTACAGGGTCTGTGAAGGGGAAGACAAACATTTGAGGAAACCCACTTTCTGTTTTACACATGCATGCTTGAATTATAATGCCTGCTGTTGTTCTGACGAATGGATTCTTTTGAGTGTGTGGAAGGAAGCCTTCAGAGAAGGCAAAGACAGACCCTGAAATGATGGCTTTGGTCACTTTTTTTTGGAGGGGGGACAATTTGTAAAGACATCTTCAGGTGAAAATTAAAAAAAGCTGCTAACAGCCACAAAGTACAAGAAGAAGCAAACTTTTACAATGTTCTACAAGTATTACTGAAAATGCTGACATGAAATGGTGGCGCTAAAGGGGGTACGTGCAATGAAACATTACTTTCTCATGTATTTAAGTCATACACATGCCTAAACACACAAAAATCTTACAGAAAACATGGTTTCTGTGCTTCTCAATACTTTCTGGTAGTAGTTTACACAACGGGAAGCAACCAGCATTAACACGAAAATCTGGTTATGATAATACATAAGTACCAAATATATAATATAAAAATGCCGTATTAAAGTCTTGAAAAAATGTTCACTAAAGTGGGAAAAATGTGAAATAAAAAGTTTCCCTAAGATAGCTCAATATGCTTTAGTCTCTGTTAATCTTTAAAACACACTAGATCCAACAAAATGTTCATTGTGTCATCTAAAATGTCTTTTAGATATTAAATGTATAAAAGATTAAACAGTTTTACAAGTCTTATATTACATGTAGGACACAGTACAGCAGTAAAACCACTGGATTTTACTGATAATGTGGGATCTTTCCATAATGTTTCTGGTGGTCCCATACCTTTAAGCCGCATAGTTCAAAAAGTCTTGACAAAGCCATAAATAATGGAGTGAGGGACAAAGGTCCAAAAATAGGGATAATTTTTAAATATTGCTTTTATAGGTTCATAGGTGTTTACTAGGCTAACAATGACAAGAGCCTGTTTAAGCCTTGCCATGCACCCCAAATCTCTGAAAAATTCTGATACCCTTGATAAATATAAGCAGGGGCCTGGGAGATGAAACATTTACAAGGAGGGGCCTGGACCATTTACAAGTTGCCTCTGTCCATTAGAGATATAGGTGCCAAACCAGGGATGAATTTCCTGTTCCCCATCCAATTGTCCAAGTTACACTTGAATTGCATTAAGGAGGAACTCTGCTTCACATGGATGGTGAGCCTGTTCCATAGACAAGGTAGTCTCTAGGATACATTCCTGTCTCTCCAGTAAGTCCTATTTATATCACAGGCAGGGTTTAAGCCTTTAGAACAGATAATTCTGGTACAGTTTGTTTTATGGATATGCAGGAGCTCCATCAGAGTGTGGTCTGACAATGCCTTGTATGCCAGCCATAGATCTCTCTTCAAAAGCCTGTATAAGGCCTTGAGGCAGTCTGCATAGGACATTTTACTTATGCCCTGTATTCTTTTAGCAAGGTACATCTGTGGACGTTCCAATTGTTGGATATGCCTGGTTAGGTACATATCGAAGGGGGCACTGTACTCAATGATAAGTCTGATGAATGCTGAATACAGTGGAACAATGACTTCCTTGGACTTAGATGCCTTACCTTTGTTTATAAGTTGCACAACATAGAATGATTTCCTCACTACTGTAGACACGTGATGGTCAAAGGCCAGATTACCGTCTATGTGTGTTCCTAAGTCCCTGACTACTGGGTAATCTCTAAGGGGTGTGTTGTCAATATGATAGTTACCAGGAGTAGATGACTTCTCTAAGGATACTATTATGCATTTCTTGGCACTTAGTTTTAGTCCATGGCTCTGAGACCAGTTTGTTTGTCTTTCTAAGTTATAAACTTAGAAATTTGATTGAATAACAGGTTTTCCATTAGCATGAATTTTCTGAAGGGTATGAAGCCTGAAACGTAAATGCCTGTCATTATTTTCTGACTTCCATCCACAATGATTTGCCAGTCATTTGCCAGAAAACCAAAAATGTATGATGAACAGACCAAAAATACGAGGCAAAATCTGGACAGTCTGTGAAAATCTGGACAGTTGAGAGGTATGGGTGGTCCGTATAGCTTTATACAAATGCAACAGAATAGATAAGTAAAATATAAAATATGTTACTAAACCTCCTAAAAATGTTCACCAAAGTAGACAAATGTGAAATATGCAAGTTTAGCTGGGGGTTGTATTTTTTTTAATCACTGTTAATCTTTATGACCCATTGGACACAACAAACTTTTTCAGAAGAGAGCTAAGTGTTCCACTCTGGTTAAGTGACTGATGCTTTATGCAAGTTCAGTTTGCAGGAATCACACTTAGGTACCCCAAATTAAATTTATCTATACTTCTTTTGCTTTATCTGAGAGCTTTAAGAAACTTAAATTAAGGGTAAGATGTAGACAGATAAATACGCAAATCTGTTTATTTCTGACTAGATGTTAATTCTATTAAACATTGACAGATACAAACATTAGGGGGATATTGGGAAACAGTGAAACCACAACCCCATTCAGATAACACTACCTTAGCAAGTGCAATGCTGTAGAATTCAGTCACTTTCTACAACTGAGATGTCTTATCATATCAGCAGGGAATGCAGTTCACACAGCTTCTGAACAGCAAGACAAATTCTTAAAATCAGTATTAACTGACAACATTCTGCAAAAACAGTTGAAGACACAACACATTGCCTTTGCTCTTTGCCTATGGTTAGAAAGCTTAACACTGATATTATTATGAGTTTAACAACAACTTGGCTGTCTTTACTTTACAAAACTGTTTTTCATCCTCACATATACCACAACTGTCATTTTAGTGCAAAACACCTTTAAGACTGTATCTCATGTATAGACTTTCTTTGATGCAAAATCCATGCCATAATCTGACTTCATCTGGGTTATCAAACTTACCACAGTGTAAAGGTAAAGGGAAATGTATTCAGGCCCACTTTATGAAACAATATCAGTGATGTGATGTCATCTATGATGATACGGGCAAGTGCCAGCATAGCCAGCTGGAGTTTTGTAAAGAATGATATGTCTTGTGAATATCAAACTGATTTTTACAAGGTGCTTGTGTTACAAATGTATTAGAACTGTATGCTATTTGTATATCAAACTGCTTTGTACAGATGCTTGGGTGAAAATGTATTTGTGAGGTTTGCTTGTGTTAAAATGTATCAACACTGTACTCTGCTAAAATGAAAAGAAATGTATATGTATTATTGCAACTGAATTAAATGTATATCTTTTAATAGAGGACACTGGGACAGCAAAGGTTAACTTTACGAAAAATAAGGGAAATGTAAATAAGCTGTTAAACCATTAAAATGTCACCCCGCATTGCTGAATAGGACCGGAGATGCTAAGTCTAGGACAGAGCCTTTGTTCATTAGTTCAGTGAAAAGAGGAGAGACCACAGACACTGTCATAAAAAATTTTGATGTGTATTGGGGCCATCTGTGCTAAATTCCTGTCTCAGCTTCAGAGGGAAATACTGTGAGAACTTAGAGTCAGGTGACCAGATGAGGTCATTCTGCCAGCCCTCTTGGAAATTATATTTTAGATATTAAAAAAATAAATCTCAGAGTATTGACTATTTTATTTGGGAAGCCTGACTAGAAAGACCTTCACCCACAGCATCTTGCCTTGCTGTATTAAGTAACTTAACTAGAGAATGGTAAAATTCTCTTAGATTCAGTCAGGAATATAGTGAAGCTAAGTTCAGAGAGTGTTTTTCTTTATTTGTATGTGTCTGTCCATCAGTGTTAATTTACATATTTTCCATGATTTGGACTCTGGTTTACTGTAAATATATATTCAGTATTTTTATGGTCTTTTATTGTTTATTTAAAACATTTATGGTGGCTGGTCCTTGTAGAAAGTATTTAACCTGTCTAACCTGTTTTACTATAGAGATAGGGCAGTAAACTTGATCTGAGGCTTTGGGGATGTAATAGAGTATTATGGGTAGAGGGAGGAGCTCAAGTGTTGGATCTTAAGTCTGGAATAAGCGTCTGAGTCAGACACAAGGATCAGATCCAAACCCATACATTGAGAAAAAATGAAAATGGGCAACACAGATGCCTAGTAGTCATAAGAACATTACTTTTAATTCTTCATAGAGAGCTCTACTTTAGTAAGCTTCTAAGAGAAAGAAAAAAAAACAGGGCAGAAACAAATGTCTATTAACTCAAAAGAAGAGTCAAACTAGCATAAGAATGAATGTAATAAAATGGCAAAATATACAAACAGAGCTAAACATTTTGAAAGTGAGCTTTATTCATTGCTCAAGTGTTTATTCATGTCAAAACATAATCATATCTATAAGAATCAATGTACATAAGAGTATCCATCTGTTCTGTCTAAATAACCTTATCACCAGTTAGTACACTTGTGAAAATTATTAAAATAATCACAGAACCAGTTTCAAAAGAAGACTAATTAATGACTAATATACACAATAAGCAATAAATACTGAGAGTATCAAAATACTACAAAAATAAATTCATGCATAGTCAGAATGTGTAGGCATTTTTGCTACAAGGTAGTCTTTAGCTTAGAATGTTGACTCATATTAAATATTGGGGCATGCAGTTAGCCTGTTTTTAATCCATAACTATGTTTGACAAATTAGGTTCCAGTATCTAAACAAGTGGCTCATGCCAGACAAAACAGAAAAAGGTATGCTTATCATAAGCATTGTTCAAACACCTCTGAAATAATATATGCTGGCCAGTCACACACCATGAAGCTCCCAGTGTCTTCTTTCCTATACAGATGTCACATTTTTGTTTTTGAATGGAATTCTTCTCAGTCTGCATTATATAAGGCCAACCAATCACCTTCTGTAGTTTTTGTGGTTATTCAAAATTCACAATTTTGCACATTGAGACTGAGACTGGTAAAATGCAGCAGTAATGGTGAAACTTCTCCACAGTGCTCATTGGTTGTGAAATCTTTATTTGAAGATCACTGATCAGTTAGACTGCAAAATTACATTAACTTCCTGATAATTATTTTCATTTTTGTCGAGGAAAGTGCTACTCTTGCAATTGTAGAAAAAGGATAGCTACATTTATTATTTATACAACCTTCTTGAACCTGCTTTTCCAGGTCTATGAAGTGCCAGCTGTCAGTCACTGATAATGGAGCAGAGTTGCTATATCTGACATCTAGTAATACAGTAGAGGGGACAATGTGCAATCTTGCAAGGAATTAAAATTTTCAATGCATAAAAAAACAGCAATCTAACTAATGTTTCTGGAATGAAAATCAATTACATTATGGAAAACAAATTTAATCAGATTCAGAGTTGAGATGTTATAAGTGTGTGAAGAAATGTAATGAAGGGAAACCATCAGGTATAGATAAGTTGTCTGTAGAAAGAGAGTGGTAGGGGGAGAAAGAGATACATTAAGATTAAACATACTTGCATAGGAAATTTTATCAAACTGGCCGAATCTATATTTTTGTATGGAGAAGATTCTACCAAGCCTGGAAAAAAAGCAGTAATTTCAGTGAAAGATTCACAATCAGTGTTATCTAGCAGAACTGTATTTGGTGTTAAATTCCTGTTATGAATTGTCTATGACCATTATTGCAGGTAAAATAACATAGCTATTACCTCATTTGACAGTATCTAATCACTGTGATTTTGTTCAATATAGGTAAACTTTGGTGATGCAATAAAACATCATCTGTGGATTGATGATACAAATAAAAGTAAGAAGACATTAATGATTATTAGCTTTGATGCCAAAAAAGCTTTTGATCTGGTAGATTTCTAATTATATGTTTTTCATAACAGAAAATTTTGGTTTTCCAGATGAAATGGCTAATTTGGTAGGGAAAATATATCAGGGGTATCAATCAAATTAAAGACAGGGAGAACACTATGTAATCTGGTTACAGTAACTGGGAGTAACAACGGTGATGTCCCTGTAACCATTCTTTTTGCATAATACATTGAACCACTTACATTAAGATTGTCAAATTCTAGACATAGAAATTATTTCTATGAGGGCCTGGGAAATAACATTGCAATGTATGCAAATGAGGTGCAGTCATATCTGGAAGATCCAGATGGAGGTCTGTATTTTGGTATTTGCTGGGATTCTAAAGCTTGGAATTTATCTGGCTGCAGTAGTAATTAAACAAAGAGCAAAGTTCTTCAGGAAAAAAACAGTCCTCCTGAAGACATTAAAGTGGCATATTTTTAATTATAAGATTTTGCTCCAATGTAATATCAATGTATTCCTCTAGCAAACAATAGTGCTCCAGCTTACTATAGAACTAGTATTCAGTCAGTTGTTTCCAATGTATAAAGATTATATAACTTATCAGGAATGTCTATTGTGGGGTGTTCTACAAAGAATGGAATCAGTACAAGTGGTGTTACTTTTTCATTTCTGTATGTATCACAAGTAGTTGATTTCTTTAACTTAAAAGTCAAGTAAAGGACATTCTTTTTTTTTTGGGGGGGGGGCTCACATAGAAGTTTGGAATAGATTTATTCTCCATATCAATTTTGAAGACACTGTGAGTCCTGGATCTAGTGCTGCATTTACATATTAGCACATTTGAAATTATTTCAGAATACTAACAATCAGAATTATATAGCCATCTGGATGACTTTACTGTTGGAAAATTTAGGTGATTTAAATGTTTATGTAACAGCATATAAAAAAAGTATGAAGACTAGAATCTAAAACATTTAAGTCAGGTGAGAAATGGTTCAAAAATGTAACACACCATTAAAAAAACATACTGAATTGAAATGAGAAGTTGAAACCCCTTTTGTGGCTGTAGGTTGGAAGAAAGTGAAGCATTTCGAATAGTGGGAAAATGCTTAAATAACAAAACATTTTTAGACTGAGAGCAATTTACATTATCAGTCTGTGTGACTGAATGGGATTATATAAGATATTGGAGTATAGTGGAGTTCTTAATGAATCTGAATTTGAAAAGGTTTAAAAGGAAGACAACCCCCTCTTAGTGGAGAGGATATTTCAGACAAAAGAGACTTTGTTTTTGGGGAAACATATAATAAGGCATGCATATAGGATCTTCATAAAATGTATATTTGGAAGTGGACAAAATAATGAATATTTGAGACTGAGGAACCTTTCCTTTAGGGAAACATATAAGTCAGGCATATAGGAGTGTGATAGAAATGTACATGTTGGAGATCGATAAATTAAAGAGTTACTGAGAATACTGTAGGCTCAAGACATGATTGTGGATTACTATAGATACGTAACTAGGTTTCACAGATATGTTTTTTATTTGCTGACAATTCCTTCAAAAATATTTTATGTCTTGTTCACATTACACAGATTATTTTCTGCATCAGATCCTTCATCCTGGCATTGTGCCAATGATTCAACATGGCAATGGAATATTACATTGTGGACATGTGATAAATTGAAGCAATTTAGGCATGATAAACCGGGAAAAGCCGAAAGACACAAAAAATACTGGGGAGATGTAGCACATATTGGTCTATAAAAATAAATTTGGTTGAAACATCTTTGTCCTAGCTCATTATGACACTTACAAGTAGACCTAAAATTAATTAGCCCTGTTTGATGCCTTATCACTTTCAGGTAAAAAAGGTATAACAAGAAAGCAGAAGACTCACACCTCTTTGAGTAACACTGTGGGGTTTTTCCTGATGAATGCATTACACAGAATGGAAGTTTGATTATCTTGGAAAGCCTCCACTCTACCTAAATTTACTATTCCATATATAATCATGTAGAGTTTTCCTTTTTAAATACAGGCGCTATACTCAGTTACTCTCCTCTAGGTTCCTCTCACTGTATTATACTCCTTACATAATTTGCCTTAGCCTCAACTCAGTACATCATCTTTTATGAATCGCATCCCTCAACAAATACTTCATTTTTTGCAGAAGGTGATATGCTCTACTGCAAACTGATATGCACTTTGGGATTCTACCAGAATGTAATCTGCTCTACTGTCATGTGCATTAATGATTATCATGTCACTCGCTGATTCATGGCTCCTGCAATTTATCACCGACTATGGCACAATATTCCATTATGTTGCTTACCTTATCAATAAGCATTACATAATGTTATATTTTGTCTACGTTTCTTATATGTAAATGTGTTCAACTGCACTGAATATTTTGTGTGTATATTTGTTGCAATATATATATATATATATATATATATATATATATATATATATATATATATATATACACTGTATTCTGATTGTTTACTTTTTGAAGCATTTCTCTACTTGTCTCTGCTGAAAGGTGTTTCAAGTCCAGTCGGATTTCCCTGGTAAAAAAATGCAAATAAATAAATAAATAAATAAATAATGTTCAGGCAGAAGGTTAATAATAAATGCCTGCCATGGATTTGGAAATGTGAAAGTACAGTTGTGTAAGGAAACTTACCATAACAATATATGTTCGAATGATCACTTCTGCAGTAGCCTTAGCAATATGGGTTATATCCTGCCAAGGATGTAACAGCCATCCAGTTTCCAAACTTCAGGACTCCTTCCACATGCCTAACCACTAGTTCGAGCTGATCTGACTAAAAAGACTGGTTTAGGCACTAAGCCTTTCAGAACTTTCATGCCAACAGAGAGACAGAGACTTAGGCTTGAGAGAACAATGATAAGAAAAACAAAAAAATAATAAGTGTCCTCACCCTGCCATAAACAACATACCCAAAAGCAAGGTGAATGGAGGGAGGGAGTGGCTACTGCAGCAGTGATCATTCAAACGTCTACTTTTATGGTAAATTTACTTACACAAAACCACCATGTTCATCACATTGATCACTGCTTCAGTAGTCTTGGTTATACAGGTAGATTATCCTAGCGTACTAAATTTGGGAGGTGGAAGGGGAATGGTCTAAGAGCCCCTGGAGAATGGTCCTCGCAAAGCCTGATCTAGACCTAGAGAAGGAATCAGGTTTGTAATGCCTTGTAAACATATGTCTAGAGGACCAAGTTACTGCTTCTAGAATACTTCAAGAATTCTACCCTTTCCAAATAGCCCTAGATAAAGCCAAGGCTGTGGTAAAGTGGGCCTTGACCGCACCTGGAATAGCTTTGTTATGGTGAGTATAACAAAAGGTAATAACCTTGGACAACCATTTAAAAATAGTCTGTTCTGACACAGGTTGTTCCTTCTTTTTACCTTCAGAAGAAATGAACAACTGAACCAAAGATCTGAAAACTAAAGTTCTGTCAAGATAGTACTTGAGTTGTCTGTGGATATGCAAGGTATAAAGTATCTTTTCTCCCTTAGAAAGAAAGGAAAGAAAACAGGGAGATGGATAATTCGGCTTAAACTCAGATACCACATTAGGCATGAAAAAGGGTCTATATCCGATTATTGAAGAAGCATTACAGGGGATGCCACTTAATCGACACGAAAAAAGCGAACCACAAATTACGCAAATGGCCGAATCAGCAACTTTTTTTCCAAGGGAAAAAATCGCTTGGCCATCAGCGTAAATTTGCCCCTTTCCCCACTGTAGTGTGATCTCGGAGTTGGTATATTTAGTTAGGGGGATGTGGGGGCAAAACCTTCCACATTGGGGGGTGTGGGGGCGTAACCCCCCACTTTGAGTTATCTTTAGTGATATTTTGTTTCTGGCCGGATCAGTGATTTGGCCATTCGCGTAATACTTGGTTCGCTTTTTTTGTGTCAATGAAGAGGCTTTCACAGTAATGCCTCTTCGATAATATAATATAGACCCATACAAATTAATAGTTCTCAAAAAAACCCTATCCCTGTGGAAATGAGGTAGAGTTGATCCACCATAAGAGCTTACAACTCTGATATTCTTCTTGCAGAGGTCAGAGCAATCAGTAAAACAGTTTTCCATGTTAAGAATCTCAATTCAGCCAGGTCAGCTGATTCAAAAGGAACAAGTGTTGGCTTCTGTACACAAAATTAAGATCCCAAGCAGAGGTCACCAGTTTTCTAGGATGCCTCTCATGAAAAACCCTTTCAAAAACATTTTCACATGAGAATCTATTAAAAGAGGAGGATCCATGGGCAGACATGCTAACATGGTTGATAAATGATGAAAAGAAAAATACCAATCCTGAATGGGTGCTGGCTATGCTGTTGGCACCAACTAGAAAACTTCTTGCATTTGCTATTGTATGATTTTCTAGTAACAGGTTTTCTTGCATCCATTAACACCTGCTGCACATCCTCAACAAACAGGTGCCTAAAGGGAATTAAGACCCTGTCACCTAGGCAGTATGTTGAAGTTGATTGGGGTTGGGGTGTATCAAACACCTCTGATCTTGTATGAGTAGATCCATTATGTAAGGAAGCTTGGAGTAATTGTCCCTAGCCACTTCCAAAAGAAGGGAGAACCACTCCACTGTTGCCTGGACTAGAAAAGAATGAAACAAAGAACGTCGCTGGACACTGCTGCTCCTTATTAAAACGTTTATTCAGTACAAACAGAGTCAATAAAAGTGGTAAGCGCTTTCGGGACTACTCCCTTCCTCAGACAAAATTATACATGCAAACAATACCCCATTTAAAAAACAACAAGTAAAATTCAATAAAAGACCCGCCTATTCTGAAGTGTGGGTCTTATTGGTACTGCTTCATTCAAGCCAGGTGCTCTTGTAGCCATTAATTCAACAATCCACTTTGATTCTGATAATTCAGTTTTATGCTTCAAATCACCCCCCCTATTGGTAAGCCTAATGTTAACAACAGCCCTGAACAAAAAACTATGTGTGGGAAACTCTTCTATATGCCTACTGAGTGCATTATGTGGATCTTTATTCCTAATGCTTGACATATGTTGAAAGATCCTAGTTTTAAACATTTGATTCGTCTTTCCCACATAAAAACAAGGGCAGTGTTCACATTCTGCCAGGTAAACCAAATCAGTG